>NW_024087335.1:0-18190 GCF_009730915.1 Dioscorea cayenensis subsp. rotundata
AGAAAAAAATATGATTAGGGATTTCATCCAAAAAAATAGGAGACATTACAAAGGACAAGGGTTTTTATTGAAAAAAAAAAGGAGACATTCCATAAAGAAAACATAGGATTAGGGTTTTGATTGAAAAATATGAGACATTCCGAAAAGAAAAAAACAGGATTAGGGTTTTATTCAAAAGTGAAAAATATTTTTACATACCATAAAGAAAACATAGGACTAATGAACAGATGTGTACGTTGGAGATCTTGTAAATGGGCCCACGTTTACGTTGTAGATCGCTTCACTTTTCAATGAACAGACGTGTTGGTGGAGATCTTGTTGCACATGCACAAGCCAAAATACATAGAATGTGACTGCCTTTGTGCTCCTCCAAATTATTGTGCTAGCTTAAATACAAGGAGGTTGGCACACATTCTAGCCTCCTGAACCCGACTTATGTCTTCGCGTTTGAACCTTCTCAAGATTTCCTCCAAATGGTATACTCATGATCTACATTGGCTTCTTTCTCTAAGATCGGCTTCACAACCCTATATTCATGAAATTAACATAAATACACACATTTTATTGTTAAAACCCAATAAAAGTAATGCTCATCTTAAGAAAAGAACACTTCGCATTCTTATCACACAAGCACTTATCAGAGGGGATTTGGCAAGGCTTTTGGTGTGGTTTTATGGCTTTTGCACCACGTTTCTCTTTAAAGATAGTTATTGGGGGAGTTTTCATCAGCACCGATCCGGTGAGGTGTGTCCTAGGCCTGATAAGAGGACCTTTGGAAAGGACGAGGCTACTCCACAAGACCATCGACACGAATACCGAGCAGATTTTCTTATGGATTACATGTTTTGACTTTTGATTTCATTATTGATTGTATCTTGCTTCATGGAGATCTAAACCTCCTAGTGGGTACTTGGACTTTTAAACCCTAGGTTGTTATTGTTTTGTTGCGCTTTTATTATGTTTTCCATAATTGATGTCTTGAATTGAGTTCCAATCTTGAATGCTTGTTGAATGATTTCTCTCTTAGAGTGACACTAGGGTTGAGAGTCTATATTGGTAATCTTTGTGAGTGAATAACAACCATGAGAGTCAGACAAAGCCAGATTGGAGAGGGTCGAAAGGCTGAGTCGAGAGGTAGCGGAGCGTCCCCTTTTCTCTCGACTCACCCTCTCAACCCTCTCCAATCTAACATTATCTAACCCTCATGGTGTGTCACTCATCCATAAAGGCTACAAAGATGGACTCTCAACCCTAGTGTCATGCTAAGGGAGAAATCATTCAACAAGCATTCAAGATTGAAACTCAATTAAAGACATTAATTAAGGAAAACATAATAAAAGGTCAATGAAATAATAACATCCTAGGGTTTACAAGTCAAAGTACCCACAAGGCAGTTTAGCTCTCCATGGAGCAAGATATAATCAACAATGAAATTGAAAGTAAAAGCATGTAATCCATAAGAAAACCCAATCAATATTCGTGTCGGTGGTCTTGTGGAGTAGCCTTGTCATCTCCAAAGGTCCCCTTGTCATGCCTAGGGCGCACTTCGCCGGATCGGTGCTGACAAAATCTCCACCGATAACTATCTTCCAAGAGAAACAAGGTGACAAGGTCCCCTTGCGTATATCCCGCAAGTGCACGGGTTTGTCAAAGTAATAATCCCGGATGAGCGGGTATCGAATCCACAGGAAATATGGAATAAAAATACTTAATTCGATTCTTAGCTATGTTAAAGATCAATGATGATAATTGTGACAATGATTCAATTCTCAAAAGTAAAAGCAACAAGTAAGATAGCACGAGTAAAGGAGGAGGTAAGGCAATCGATAAAGATGGGGTACTCAGATAATGCTCCACCTAAGATAATTGTTTCAAGTGCAAGAACCCTCTATTATGCTTCCTAATCAATGCAATGGTCAGTCGTGGAAATCATTAATTACATAATCCGAAATCTAAGGTCAACTATGCCTAACTCTATACATGTCCCGGAGGAGAGATTGGATAACCTCTCAACCTCGCACTCGCATAGAGTTGTAATGAGCTCTAGGGATTTCAAGTGATAAATCTCTTCCTAATTATAGACCTAACCCTTTGGTCCAGATGGAAGGTCCCTAACCATGATCAAGCCCTAGATACTAAGATCACCTCAACACTTCACTCCATTGCACGCCAAGCTAGGCCGCGATGGAGGTTCATCCCTTAGACCATTCACTCTATTATGGCGCAAAGAACTCGAGGAACGGAGGCGAATCTATCACGCTCGGAGGGGAAAGGGGACGCTCCCTGCACCTCTCGACTCACCCTCTCAACCCCTCTCCAACCTAGCTTTTGTCTAACGCTCGTGGTGTGTCACTCACTCACAAGGTTACCAACAAGAACTCTCAACCCTAGTGTCACTCTAGGGGAAATGTTCATACAATCAAGCATTCAAGGTTGGAACTCACAATAAACATCAATTTATTGAAAGCATAATAAAGAAGTTCAAAGAAACGAATACATCCTAGGGTGCACAATCACCCAAATACCCACTAGGGGTTTAGCTCTAAATGGAGCTAAGTACAATCAAAGAAATCGAATGTAAAAGCAATGCACCATAAAGAAACACCCTCGATGGTCGTGTCAATGGTCTTGTGGAAAGTCCTCTACTCGTCGTCCAAGGATTCCTTCGTCCGGTATAGGATGCGCCTCGATCGAAGCTCCCCTACCAACCTTCTTCCTAATGGAATCACGATGCCGGAGCCGTAGAACCTCTCCAAAAACCTTGGCCAATATTCCTCGAAACCCTAGCCGAAGCCCTCTCTCAAGTTGGGGAAAAGATGGAGAAAAAGAATACCAAAAATCGGGAGCTGAATCGGCTTTTAAATAGAGGTCGAATCAGGCGACTCCACGGGCGTGGATGCTCCACGCGCCCGTGCGGAATTTTCACACAGGCATGGATAATTTCCACACTCCCGTGTGGATTCTCTGTTTCTGTCATTTTCGGCCGGCTGTGAACAGTAACTACTACAGTGGTTGCTAAAGTACACCTTTCATGATCTATGCCAAAAAAATACTCCCTGAATCGACTTTTCATCGAGGTAACATAAACGGGCACACGTTTATGCCGTGGATCGCTTTGCTTCTTCAATGATGGATAAGTTGATGGAGATCTTGTTCTATGTGCATAAGTCGGAATGCTTGAGTGTGACTGCCCTTGTGCCCCTCCAAATGGTTGTGCAAACTCAAATATGGGGAGGTTGGCACACACTCTAGCATCTCGCACCCGACTTATATCTTCGTGATAAGTGTCTAAATGTAGGTGTTTTCATATATATATCGTATGCACTTTGCATGTATTTTGTGAGGTTTGATGCCCGTTTCGTGCTTAATCGTCTATTATTTGCTTTGTAGGGCATATGGAAGCCATGGAGAACAAGAAGATATCATTTTGGCGAAAAGAGAAGAAAAGCAGAATTTCATACTACCCCCATACTACCCGATGTATGAGGGCGTATCTAGCTATGCGATGGATTGATTTGGTGTTCATCCGATTTCCATACTACCCGAGTATACTGGGGCCGTATGGAGGCCGTATGCACCCCGTATGGAATGCGAATCTAGGGTTTCGAGTGCTATCGACCCCCATACGACCCCTATACGGCCCGTATGCCTCGGGGGGTATATATACTCACTTTTAGGGCTGATTAAAGGACTTTTTGCTGGCCGACTTTTGGGAGATCATTTGGGAGATTTTGGGCGACCTTGGGGAGGAGAAGAAGGGCAAGAAAGCTAGAAGATCATTCAAGCCCAAGGTCCAAGGCTCTCAAGGCAAGAAGGCAACATCATTCAAAGGGGAGATCGATCACGACTTGAAGGAAGGAGAACCGCGGCTAGAGGAAGCGTCATTCGGCATTCCTTTGGCAGGGGAAGCGTCATTTGGCATATTCTCGCCTCATCCTTCACCATTTCATCTAGGGAGTGTCATACTATGTCTTTGTTTCATGGTTTTGCTTGATTGTATGCTTTGTTATGAGATGATGACACACTAGACCCCCCAAGGCCACGGGTGTTGGTGAACCTTGGGGGGTTTTATCATGTATTTTTGGATGATTACTTGTTAATTCTATGCTTGGGTATGTTTTGAGATCTAATCCATTGTTTTTCATGCTAAGTGTTACACCAAGGAGAAATCCGTAGCTCTTTTTATGAATGATGCATGTAGATGTGACTTGCTCGCATGTATTAGGTCATGAATGGATTAGAAGGGGATACTTGTATCATCATGCCGAGAAATCGGGTGTTTGGTAGCCCTCCATGTAGGTTTAATCCGAAGAAGAGTAGGTTTATTCCTAAGCGAGATTTCCTTGTACTTAATGCAATCGTAGGAATGTAGATTTGGAAGAAATTCCTATCTATGTTCGTATGGGATTAGGGTTCAATCGCTGAGAAATTGGGGTTGTTCTAATCTTGGAATCTCATGGTCCAATTTACCCTTGCATCTTTAAATCATCATCCATGTTGCATGATAACCCCTCAAGGGGATCCACATCCATAGGCCTTTGCACTTCATTGATTCTCTTGCTTGCTTATTGCTTGTTCTCTCTAATTTGCTAGCAAATCTTGTGTTTAGTTTTATTTGTATTTAGTAGAGTAAATCCATCACTTAAGATCTTAGGCTAGATAATAGCTCGAGAAGGAGTAATAGGAGATCCTTAGCCCCGTGGAATACGATCCTCGTGTCTTTGCACGAGGTATTACTAGCGATCCCGTACACTTGCGGGGAAGCGATCAAGTTTTTAGGCGCCGTTGCGGGGACCATTAAGGAATTCTAGGAAACTTTTTAGATTATTACTCTAGCCATTTCATTCTTTACTCATTTGTTGTTTTTTTCTTTTTCCCTTGATCTTAACTTTCTATCAATTTTTTTCTTGGTTGTGCAAAGAGTGCATGCATGACACGTTCGAATCCATCGACCTTGATTACACCATACATGGCAAATCCGAACATCAAGTTGGAAGACTACAGTATATAGATTTGATGGGCTGGATTAATGGGCAAACCCAACTTCATGTTTCACAATTTCCGAATGATTGTCTAGGCGCACTTTTTACTATCGGGGGACCCTAGTATAGCTTATGATGGAAGTGGTGGCACGCAGTGTTTAAGACCTTTTTTTGGAAAGTGGTGCCCCATCGGTGAGTGGAGGAAACATGTCACTAGCCGAGCTGTTTATGTTGACTACAGGGGTCGGGAGATCCACTTGCCATGAATCCCACTACGGAGGATTGTCTTGAAATGGGCGGATGCTAGCATTGAGTACGAGGGAATCCGATGTGGAACCTCGATATATCTGACATGAAAGTCACGGATGTGGTACTAGATGTTGTGAGTTTGGTGTCCATGGTATCAAAAACAACTACGATGATATTGCGAGGGTCGAGAACGGGGTGATGGGCTTTGGAGCAGAGGGTTCTTGCCATCAGCAGGAAGCACCCGACTTGGAGTTAAAATCACTACCGGACCATCTTGAATATGCTTTTTTTGGGAGAAAATCGCAGACTTCCGGTCATCATCTCTGCAAACCTATCAAGCGAGCGAGAAGAATAGATTGGTGGATATGCTAATAGAGGCACAAGAGCGCGATTGCTTGGAAGATTGCGGATATAAAAGGAATAAATCCGTCGGTTTGCACTCACAAAATTCTAATGACGGATGAACACAAGCCCAGAGCCTTGCCCCAAAGAAGACTCAACCCAAACATGAAGGAAGTGGTTGAGGCGAGAGATCATCAAGCTACTCGATGCGAGGCATTATCTACCCGATGTCGAGACGGTGAGTGGGTAAGCCCGTCCGAGTGGTCCCCAAAGAAGGGGGATAGCTGTGATCACCAATGAAAAAAATGAGTTGATTCAACTCGTACAACTACAGGGTGGAAGTATGTATCGACTATAGAAAACTAAATGAGCGCCACCGAAAAGATCATTTTTCCCCTACCATTCATTGACCCGGATGCTAGAGCGATTAGTTTGGACATTCTTACTATTGCTTTTTTTGGATGGGTTCTCGGGGTTATTTCCAAATCCCTATCAGCCCCGAAGATCGAGGGAAAAGACCACCTTCACTTGTCCCTATGGCACCTTTGCTTATCGCCGCATGCCTTTCGGGTTATGCAACGCCCCAGCTACCTTTCAGAGGTGCATGACGGCCATTTTTCGAGGATATGGTGGAAGATTTTTATGGAGGTATTCATGGATGATTTCTCCGTCTTGGTGATTCATTTGATGTTTGCCTCAAGAACCTTGAGTTGGTCCTTATTCGATGTGAAGAGACTAATCTGGTGCTAAGTTGGGAGAAATGCCATTTTATGGTCCAAGAAGGGATAGTTTTTGGGTCACAAAATCTCTAAAAGATGGAATTGAGGTTGACGGGGCAAAAAAATCTCTACCATTGAAAAGCTACCAACCCAAATTCTGTGAAGGACATAAGAAGTTTTTTGGGACATGCCGGGTTTTATAGACGATTCATCAAGGATTTTTTCAAAAATTGCTAGGCCCCTAACAAGGTTCTTTGGAAAAAGATGTCCCATTCGAGTTCAATAACGATTGCATGGCGTCCTTCACGGTGCTCAAGGAGAAGCTAATCCAAGCACCCATCATGGTCGCTCCCGATTGGGATTCCCCATTCGAATTGATGTGTGATCGCGAGTGATTTTTGCGGTTGGGGCTGTGCTTGGTCAGCGGAGAGACAAACATTTCCACCCAATCTACTACGCAAGCAAGACTCTAGCAGGGTGCCCAACTGAATTACACTACCACCGAAAAGGAACTACTTGCCGTGGTCTTTGCCTTTGATAAATTCGGTCATATTTGG
The DNA here is from genome assembly GCF_009730915.1 of Dioscorea cayenensis subsp. rotundata. Lineage (NCBI taxonomy): Eukaryota > Viridiplantae > Streptophyta > Magnoliopsida > Dioscoreales > Dioscoreaceae > Dioscorea > Dioscorea cayenensis. The sequence goes on from NW_024087335.1 coordinate 6,850, forward strand.
TTCTTTCTAAGGTTGTGGTGTACACTGATCATTCGGCGTTGAGGTACCTACTTAGCAAATCAGATGCAAAACCTCGTTTGATAAGGTGGGGTTTTGTTGCTCCAAGAATTTGACCTTGAGATTAAGGATAAGCGGGGAGCGGAGAATCTCGCTGCCGATCATCTATCCCGGTTAGAAGCCCTGGCCCAGAAACTGTAAGAGAAAAGGACATTAATGACTCATTCCCTGAGGAGCATCCGTATAATATTCGAGCGAGTTGAAGAGAAGGAACCACCCTGGTTTGCCGATTTTGCTAATTACTTGGTTGGTGGGGTCATCCCGAAATGGTTTACATATCAACAGAGGAAGAAATTCTTTTTTGATCTTAAACACTATATTTGGGAAGATCCATACTTATTTAGAGTGTGCTCCGATCAGGTTGCTCGAAGATGCGTCTCTAGAGCGGAGGGTCTAAGTATTTTGAAGCATTGCCACTCAGGACCAACAGGTGGCCATTATGATGCAAATAGAACGACCAAAAAGATTCTTGATGCGAGGGCTTCTATTGGCCATCAATATTTCAAGACACAAAAAAATTCATTCAATCACATGACGGATGTCGGAGGGATCGGCAACATATCTCGCCGGGATGAGATGCCCCAAAATTGGAACCAAGCACTGTGAAGTTTTTTTGATGTGTGGGGGATTGATTTTTATGGGACCCTTTCAAGCTCCCAAGGATACAAGTTTATCCTCGTGGCGAGTTGATTATGTGTCTAAGTGGGTGGAGGCCCGAGGCTTTGCAAAACAAATGAGCGAGGGTGGTCATAAAATTCTTAAAGAAATTATTTTTCGAGGTTGGCGCACAGCGTGCAATCGTGTAGTGACGAGGCACTCATTTTACGTAATGCCCGGTTTGCCAAAATTACAGGCGTTACGGAGTATCCTGAGAATGGCAACACCTTACCATCCACAAACCAGCGGGCAGGTAGAGGTGTCCAATAGGGACTTAAAAGCGAATCCTAGAAAGCGTGTCTCAAAACCCGAAGAGATTGGGCGGAACATCTAGATGGCGCCCTCCGGGCCCTCTGAGCGGCTTACAAGACTCCTATTGGAATCACTCCATATCGTGCGGTCTATGGAAAAGCGTGCCATTTACATGTGAGCTTGAGCATAAGGCTTATTGGGCGATAAAGTTTCTAAATCTTGATTCTTCTCTCGCGAGGTTGCAAGAGAAAACTCCAACTAAATGAACTTGATGAGTGGCGCTCCACGGCATATGAAAGTTCGAGACTCTATAAAGAGAGAGTAAAAGAGTACCACGACAGACGCATCAAGCACCCTAAGCAATTTCACGAGGGCGATCAAGTTCTACTTTTTCAACTCAAGGTTGAAACTATTTCTGAGGAAGCTTAGATCACGTTGGTCGAGGCCCATACACGATCACTCAAGTCTTTCCCCATGGAGCGGTCGGGGTAACTCACCCGGAAAAAGGGCACTTTTAAAGTCAATGGGCAGCGATTGAAACTTTACTTCCAAAGCAACACTACAAAGGGAAACCGGGGGTGGCTTCAAATTGTTTGAACCCCCATGAGGTAAGGAACAAAGATACGTCGGGGCTCGTGACGTTAAACAAAGCGCTTCTTGGGAGGCAACCCAAGCATTCGAGAGCATTTGTTTGCATTTTTCCGTATTTTTTTAGTTCTTAGTTCATTTCAATTTTTCGTATTTCTTAGACTTGTTTGTTTTTGAATAAGTTCATGCTCATACACTTGGCACATTGCTCTCATCATTTTTTTATTGTGGTATATTTGTGCAACCTCTTGAGACACACATGTGTAGGTGTTAATTTATGTGCTAGATCGTCGTTTTATTCATTTTAGTCATTTTTGGAGAAGTCGTCAAGCTTTCTTTTTTCATTTTTACATCATTTGAGGCAGGTTTTCATGGTTTTGATTGGCCTTTAAAGGTTTACGGCCATACTGGGTAGTATGGAGGCCGTCTAAGCTGACCACAGAGCCGATCCGGATGGATCTGTGCTCACTTAGACGGCCCCCATACGGCCCAGTATGGGGGCCGTCAAGTCGGGTTTGGGTGTCCCGGCCGAGGGGAGTTGCTCACTCGGGACGGCCCCCATACTGACCCCGATATGGGGGCCGTATGGTGACGAGGGCTTCCCCCTTTAAGGCCTCTCATTCTCTCTCTCTCTTCCACCTCTCATTTCTCTTCAACTCCACGAAATTTTTCTCTCCTTTTCTCTCTCGATTCTTGGCGAATCTCTTTCATTTTTTTCTTCCAAAAACTTCTTCCAATCCATTGGAGACTTCGATCTAGTGATCTTCCCGAGTTTAAAAGCTTGTTTTTCTCAAGGTTTCGTCGGTATGTTTTTTTCAATGCCCTAGTTTTTATTCTTTTCTATTTTTTTGGGCATTCTTGAGACTTTTGCATGGAATTTCTTTTAGAAATTTGCTTGGTTTTGGATGATGTGAATGTTGTGAATGAATTTTTCATTCAAATTTATGTACAAATTTTTTTCGATTCCATGATTATAGGGGAGACTCTTGCTGTGTGAATAGTGACCATACGGCCCCCTATACGGCCGTATGGTCCCCAAAAACCGAATTTTTCATTAGTCTCCTCTATCTCTACCATGTTATTTTTGAGTTATCTTGTATCCCTTTGAGCTTGATCAAAGTTTTTTTATTCATTGTAGGGATGCCTAACACTAAAGGCTCGCCTCCAAGCGCCCAAGAACTACCGAACCATCCTCTACACCCGATGAACCCGTCTTCAAATTGTCCCACCATCGAGAGATATGATAGATTGAAGACAAAAACCATTCGGGACTTTGTGCTATCTTGATTGGGAACTTGTGGACATCCTTGGGTTTGCAAGTCAAGTACGGGATTGGCTCTCACGCAATTGTTGGGAGCCAACCTTCCGTCAATTAACCTTGGAGGTCTTGAGTGCATTTGAGGCGCGACAAGATGGAGAATCCGTGTGGAATAAGAAGATTGTCACCATCCATTTTCAAGCTTTTGGAAGGAAACGCACTATACATCATTTGGACTTTGCCAAGTACTTGGGGATATATGATGATGATTTTATCAAATCCATGCCCGGCAAACGTCTTGAGCTTGATTTCCCGAGTGAGGTGGGTAGGAGCAACTATTGGGCGACTTTGGCAGGTGAAGATACGACCCGAAAGGCCTCACGCATGATCGACCCGGCACATAGATTCATTCATGCCTTGATTGCCCGCTCTCTTTGGGGGCCGGACCCGATAACAAGGGGTGGTCACCCAATCCGATATCTTTACGATGTATGGCATCTTTGAGAGGCGCCCCTACTCACCTTGGCTATCTTGTCATGATGCATTCCTTCACCGGGGCTCGTGATACTCGATTGGGAGCTATCTTTATTGGGCCCCTATGTGACCAGATTGATCCGTGGCATGGGTTTGTTTGAGCGGGACGCAGGTATGACTATTGTAGGAGAGTACGACACCCCTCGGGAAGGCACACATACGGGAGATTGGCTTGGTGGTTGCTTGGCGCATGAGGCGCAGGCCCCAGCACCAAGCCATCGGTGAGTCGATCGGCCCAGACGAGCACTACGAGTCGAGCCCCGAGGCGCTACTGTTCCTACCCCGGTACTACTTCATTACTTGACTTCGACATGAGACTGAGGGGGATTGAGGGAGAGATTCAGGGCGTGCGTCAGGAGCAGCGCAAGATCCGTGACCAGCTTCACCAGGTCCTTGAGGGACAGCGTCGACTCGAGGCAGATTTTCACCGTTTCATTACCTCATACTATGTTTCTGCCTCGCATACTCCTTCTGCCACCATGCCACCACCACCAGCACCGGATTGTGATGAGTAGCGGCTCGTTTGAGCATGGACACTTTTTATCTACTTTACTTTATTTTGTTATGTTTTATGTTTGTGTTTTGTTGAGTTGGCATGGATCTCTTCCTCCCAACTCTTGGTGTTGAACTTTATTCTGTTTTCATCTATGTATTTTGTTGACTTTTCCCTAGTCCCTCCCTTGTGTTTGTATTTGTGAATTTTTGTGGAATGATGATGTCCCCTTTTTGTCTCGCAGTCCATTGAGGGAATTTGGTGAGCTTTCCTAGTTTTAATGGAGGTTGAACAAGACGTGTATTGCTCACCACACCTTTTGTCGAGTCGCACCTCACGACGAACACAAGATAAACCGGGGAAGTTCTGTTTTTCACCCTTCTCTATTATTATTTGCATTGGCCCTTCTTGCATGTTTTTCATGATTAGTGTACATTGAGGGCAATGTCCAACACTAAGTGTGGGGGTGGGTGCATTTCATGTTTTAGGAACATTGTTTACATGCTAGTGTTACCAATGATGGCTTTATTCATTCTTGTAAGATTCTTTTTAGCTTGGACTAATGATGGATGTGAGTTACTTGTTTTTTATGCTTTATTGAATCTGTTTCACCCCATAGTATTGTCTTGTGCATCTGAATTTTTTTGTCGATGCCACGGAATAGCCATTGTGACTACTCTAACTCTCTTGTATGCTTAACACACTACTTTGAGTACTTGGCCTTAGAACACTAAGTTCTATCCTTCAATGTTTTCTTAAGAACTTCTAAGTCTTGTTGAGCTAATCCGAGTTTTTGTGGCATGTAGTGTACCCACGAAGATGTGATCTAGGGTGAGGTGAAAGTGAGAAAAGAAATGAGTCTATGTCGATATTCCTACGCTAATGAAGCATGAATCGTCTATATGTTGTATCGATCGAGTAGTTGGGTGGCTCTTGTGCCTAACCAGAGATGTGCATCCTCTAGAAAGATTTTAAAATTATTTTGATGCAGTCTACGTTAGTCGGGACTCGATGTTGAATATTGAGTTGAAAATAAAAACCCTAGTGATCTTTTTTTGAGTACCGACCAAAGGTTTTGAAAAAGAAAAAGGATTTAGTTTCAAGCTATAGAATTAGAAGGATCTTACTTGGCCATTGAAGTAGCACTTAGTAGTTTAAGACTTAGGAATCTTTGTATGTGGAGTGATTAGCATCTAGAGTCAGTCTTGATTGAAGTCCTTGAGCTAGACCGGATCGGGGCAAATGAGATAAAGGATTCACTTACGCACATACATATTAGGGGTGAGACAGGATATTTTTATTATGCTTAATGACTATAACTCAACATCTATGTTTCATTATCCTTTGCTTTTGGAATCTTATATTTGCTTGAGCTGGAGGTATTGCATTTAGCCACTTCTCGCTCTCTTTGTTTTTTCATGAGTTGTTTGCTTTGGGGACAAGCAACGCTAAGCATGTGGGATGTTTGATAAGTGTCTAAATGTAGGTGTTTTCATATATATATCGTATGCACTTTGCATGTATTTTGTGAGGTTTGATGCCCGTTTCACGCTTAATCATCTATTATTTGCTTTGTAGGGCATATGGAAGCCATGGAGAACAAGAAGATATCATTTTTGGCAAAAAGAGAAGAAAAAGAGATTTCATACTACCCCCTATACTACCCAAGTATGGGGGCACGTATGCATGTGCAAAGTGATTGATTTGGTGTTACGTCCGATTTCCATACTACCCGAGTATCACGGGCCATATGGAGGCCGTATGCACCCCGTATTGAACGCGAATCTAGGGTTTCTGAGTGTTATATGACCCCCATACGACCCCTATACGACCCGTATGCCTCGGGGGGTATATATACTCACTTTTAGGGCTGATTAAAGGACTTTTTGCTGGCCGACTTTTGGGAGATCATTTGGGAGATTTTGGGCGACCTTGGGGAGGAGAAGAAGGGCAAAAAAGCTAGAAGATCATTCAAGCCCAAGGTCCAAGGCTCTCAAGGCAAGAAGGCAACATCATTCAAAGGGAGATCGATCACGACTTGAAGGAAGGAGAACCGCAGCTAGAGGAAGCGTCATTCGGCATTCCTTTGGCGGGAGGCGTCATTTGGCATATTCTCGCCTCATCCTTCACCATTTCATCTAGGGAGTGTCATACTATGTCTTTGTTTCATGTTTTTGCTTGATTGTATGCTTTGTTATGAGATGATGACACACTAGACCCCCAAGGCCACCGGGTGTTGGTGAACCTTGGGGGTTTTATCATGTATTTTTGGATGATTACTTGCTAATTCTATGCTTGGGTATGTTTGAGATCTAATCCATTGTTTTTCATGCTAAGTGTTACACCAAGGAGAAATCAGTAGCTCTTTTTATGAATGATGCATGTAGATGTGACTTGCTCGCATGTATTAGGGTCATGAATGGATTAGAAGGGGATACTTGTATCATCATGCCCTAGAAATCGGGTGTTTGGTAGCCCTCCATGTAGGTTTAATCCGAAGAAGAGTAGGTTTTTTTTCCTAAGCGAGATTTCCTTGTACTTAATGCAATCGTAGGAATGTAGATTTGGAAGAAATTCCTATCTATGTTCGTATGGGATTAGGGTTCAATCGCCCGAGAAATTGGGGTTGTTCTAATCTTGGAATCTCATGGTCCAATTTACCCTTGCATCTTTTAAATCATCATCCATGTTGCATGATAACCCCTCAAGGGGATCCCACATCCATAGGCCTTTGCACTTCATTGATTCTCCTGCTTGCTTATTGCTTGTTCTCTCTAATTTGCTAGCAAATCTTGTGTTTAGTTTTATTTGTATTTAGTAGAGTAAATCCATCACTTAAGATCTTAGGCTAGATAATAGCTCGAGAAGGAGTAATAGGAGATCCTTAGCCCCGTGGAATACGATCCTCGTGTCTTTGCACGAGGTATTACTTGGCGATCCCGTACACTTGCGGGGAAGCGATCACTTCGCGTTTGAACCTTAGCAAGATTTCCTCCAAAATCGGTGCATTGTGATCCACATTGGCTTCTTTCCTTCATAATTGGTTTCACAACCCTACCTGCATAAAAGTAACATAAAAACACACATATTAATGTAAAAACCCGAGAAAAGTAATGCTCAGCATGAGGAAAGAATGCTTCGCATTCATATCACACAAGCACTTATCATGCTACAATATTTAAAACCAAAAACATTTGAGTTTCGAAGCTCACGTTGTGGTACAAAATAGTCAGCATGGTTGGGATTCACCATATATAGTTCTGTATTAACATTCATAAATGAAATAATCGGGTGACTATATATGATTTGTTCATGCAAAATACAAGAGGAAAAATTTACATGAAGAAACTCCGAATTTTGATTAAGTTATATGCTTTACCAACACACACATGCACACAAACTAACAAGAGAGATAATGTCCAGAGGAACTGGGGCTTTAAAAAAGCAGAGAACAGAAAAAAGCAGGCAATTAGTTAGAACCATGGAACGTGTCATTGGTCACCTGGTATTTTCCAAATTTGGTTAATTTTCATCTGAGCTCAAGCGAAGACTGTCCTATATAGATAATATTATAGAAACATCTAATTTGGATAAAGATCCAAGACTTAGAATTATGATCAGATCCAAGCCTATGCACAACGCTGAACAATTGTTCACATAATTTATGAGAGCACATCAACAATAAAATAAGATAAAGTTTCTCAAAACAATCCAAATAATCCAAATTCTGACTATTCTCAAAGATCAAAATCAAGGTTTCACCACAAAATTGAAACCAAGCAATTTTAAACAAATGGCTATTAATGTGTAGGGTCTTGAACATGTCGAGGAATTTCTTATACTGCTCTTCCTGTTGATCCTTCTTTACCTTGACAAGGTAAGCTATTTTAGTTGATAAGATGGTAGTGTACTCTTCTCAATAGTCTATTCCAGTGCTTTCTCATCCACAACAGACGGGGACTCAAGGTCAACAATGACAGCTGGCTCAGCCTTCTTTATCTCAGGCTCTTTCTCGACAGGGGTTGGGAGTTGCTTTCCACTCCACAATAAAATACCTTTTAAGGATTCCTTCGGGTTGACTTTCGTGTTGTGAGGGAGTGACCCCATAAGCCTCTCCTCAATCAGTTTGGACATCTGAGCCATGTGGTGTTCTAGATTTCTCATAGTAGCATTAGTGTTCCTTTTCATTTCTTCATGATTCAAGAAGCGACTTTCAGTGCTCTTGATGAATCAGCCCAACAATCCAGTAAGTTCTCTAATTAAATTTGAGGATGATGAGGATGACAGTTGTTGTGTACTCTATTGAGGAGATCTATTTTGTTTTTGTGTCCCCTGTCCCTGTCCTGGTCGCTACATGAGAAATTTGGGTGATTTCCCCATCCTGCATTATACGTACTGATGGTTCTGCCCAACAAAATTGACTTGTTCCAACTTACTAGTACCTATATCTGCAGAGCCACTGGGTTCACATGGAGGTCCCCAACTTTCACTAGAAGATCCACCCACTGGGCTAAACGACTACAATGAATCCAACCTTTTTGTAATAGCTTCAACCTGTTCACCTAAAGTGGTGATGAAATCCACTAGGTAAATTCTAGCTGCCTTATCTGGCTTACTCCTCTCAGAACTCCACTAATAGCCTTTGTTTTCTATCTCTTAGATCAATGTATATGCCGCGCTTGGTTTCTTGTTACACAACAAACCCCTTGAGGTTGCATTAAGCATTTGTTTAGTAGAATTGTTCAGTCCATTGTAAAAGATTTGGATCCACATCCATTCCACTATTCTGTCTTGTGGGCACTTCCTCCACATTTCCTTTTATCTTTTCCAAGTGTCATATAAGGACTCCAATGCTAATTGAACAAAGGATGAAATATCACTCCGCAGCTTAGTGATGTTTGCCGAGGGAAAGATCTTGTGATGAACGTTTTTGAAACTTGCTTCCATATTGTCAAAGACCCTTACAACAAAGAATTTAGCCAATGTTTGGCCATTCCTCGAAACGAAAACATAAAGAGTCTAATGTGAATAGCATCCTCAGACACATTATTCACCTTCAAGGTATCACAAATTTCCAAGAAACTCGTTAAATGCTCATAGGGGTCTTCATCCTTAAATCCATTGAACTGACACATTTGCTGTACCATTTGAATGATATTCAGCTCCAGTTTAAAATTATTTACAGCAACAGGACTGTGAACAATACTTGACTAAACTAATCTCCACCGACCCTGTCACACTTAAATTGATCTACGTGGTTCTTCTTCAGAAATGCCTCTCAACATCTAGATTAGGGTTCGCAAATGGAGAATACGTGCTTCCACATGTCAAAACAGTTATGCCTATGGACAAAAAGATAGGTCTATGTAAGTTCAAGCAAGTACAAAGGATGAGAATAAAAAGAAGGCGAAAATAATGACTAAGATAAAAAGAAAACAAATATTCACCAATATGAACAATATTAATCAACTAAAACACCATAATCAAAATTTTCCTAAAAGCTGCTAGACCCCAGCAATGGCACCAAAAACTTGATGCACTGTCCGTAAGTATACGGGTCGCATATAAGCAATACAGTGGTCACCCCGTGAGGGGTAGGGTTGTTGAACAACAGGGACTAGACTTAAAGTACTCACTCTTCTTCCGATGTCTAGTGAAACAAGAATTAGATTGATTTGAAGAATGAAAACAAACAAACAAAGGAGAGAATAAGTGGAGATAAAGGATGAATTAGGAACATGGTTTTCAGCAACAAGAGAGCAATACCACCGGATGATTCCTATGAGCTATAGCATGCTAACACTACAACAAAAAAAACTTATTGTGACATTTATGAAACAACAATTTTGGAAAATGTCACTGAAAACCATTAAAATTACTTTTAAGCGATGTTTGTAATAAATGTTGGTGTAATTATATTTTATCCCGTCGTTAATAGTGACATTTTTACTTATAGTAACAAGAGGTTTGGTTTTACAATTTTTTTATAAATATTTTATAGACATTGAAAGAAATGTCGGTATAATATTAACTGTTAAGATGTTTATTACGACTTATGTAACAAATGTCATAATTCAATGTGACTCTCATTGCATCAATTTGCTATGACATATTTGAAAACGTCATTTTAAATTATTAAAATAATTTTAAAATGTCATTTCATGTAAACATTGTTATATTTTATTTGCTAGTGACTTTTAGAACCACACTTATTATATATGTCTTAATAGTTTAAAAGTTTTTTTATTAATGTTAGTGACATTAGTAAGTTATGTTACTATAATCTTAGTTTTTTTTTATTATTTTTTTTTGTGACATTCGAAATAACTATTGTAGTGCACATATGGCATTTCTTTATAAACATCTCAATAATCCTGGCATTTATTTTTTTCTTTTAAAAACAATGTAGATAATGTGATTTGTTATGTTTTAAAATCACCACTATAGTTGAATTTGATGGTTATATGGGGTTATCAATGGGGTGGAGATTCACCAAGGATATATTCCCATGCCTTAGCTCTAAATTTACAAGTCCATCATAACCCTGTCCAAGAACTTAAGTATGGGAAAAATTTTCCCCATCCCCATCCCCATCCGAATGGGGATAATTTGGTTTCAAAGATTTCTCGAGGCCCGATTAATTTTCTATATATATATATATATATATAACATTATTAGTTTTTAAAATGAAATTTATAAAATATTTGATATTCTGAGGCAATGGTCACAACCACAACAATATTTATTTATGTTTTTTTTAAATAATTTTACTAGAGTTAATAAATTTTAAATATATTATCATTAATTTGCAAATTTTACATAATTTTTTTATAACTTCTACATAATTATTATTATATCCTATAAACATCATATTTACTAACAGTCCTCTAGTTTCTATACATATGAACATTGAAAAAAACAATATTAGCAATTATCGAATTTTTTCAATGTTCTAAACTAATATTACATAAAACAAAAGCTTTATGTATTTGAAAGAATACAATGGAGCCTGAGAATGCAACGACCATACTTTCACCAAGGCACGAATCCTGCTGAAGCACAGGATAAAACATTAATATAAGATACATCAAGTTAAAACAGTTTTCTACATTTTTTTTACTATGTACATAAAATAAGAAATTTTAGAATTTCTATAACTAAAACATTGTTGGTATCAAATAAATTTATTATAATTTAAATAATTAAATATATATTGAAACTTGGAAATAAGGCTTGTCCATAATGGAGCACTAGTAGCATATAAAACTAGGAGGAAATATTAAATAGAGTTTGAAAAAATGAGGCATTAATGCACTGTATGTCCACAACTTGAGCCCATGCATGAAATCCACAAAAAGTTTACATTTATGATTAATCGCTGCACTTGAACGAGCTAAATGCACATAACTTCTATTTACCTCAATAACTATCACAGTATAACATAAGAGATGAAATATTATGTATATAATTATAGCTAGTCACATATGATGCTCCCTGAAGCC
>NW_024087336.1:0-11682 GCF_009730915.1 Dioscorea cayenensis subsp. rotundata
CCATTCAAATGTCTCATATTTTTTAATCAAAACCCTAATCCTAAGTTTTTTTTGGAAAGCCTCATTTTTTAATCAAAACCAAAATCTTATATTTTCTTCTGAAAATGTTTGCTATTTTTGAGTCAAAACAATAATCCTATGTTTTTGCTTTTTGTAATGTCTCATGTTTTTCAATCAAAACCCTAATCCTATATTTTCTTTTGGGAATGTTTGTTATTCTTGAATCAAAACCCAAATCGTATGTTTTCTTGTGAAAATGCCTGCTATTTTTTGGGTTTTAGTCTAAACCCTAATCTTATGTCTTCTTTTTGGAATGTCTCCTATCTTTCAATCAAAACCCAAATCCTATGTCTTCTTTTTTCAATGTCTCCTATTTATCAGTTTTGAATCAGAACCCTAACCTTTATTTTCTTCTCGGAATATCTCCTATTTTTCAATCAAAAAGCTCCATTTTCTTTTCAGAATGTTTACTATTTTTCAATCAAAACCCTAATACTATTTTTCTTTTTGGAATAAAACCTATTTTGTAGTTTTGAATCAAAACCCTAATCCTTTATTTTCTTTTCATAATGTCTTCTTTTTTATTAATTCAAAACCCTAATCCTATCTTTTATTTTGGGAATCTCTGTTAATTTTTAATCAAACCATAATTGCATGTTTTCTTTTAGCAATGTCTCCTATTTTTGGATAAATATCCTAATCCTCTGTTTTCTTTTCAGAATGCCTCCTATTTTTCAATCAAAACCCTAATCTTTTATTTCCATTTTGGAATGTCAACTATCTTTCAAATCAAAACCCAAATCCTATTTTTTTTCTCCAAATGTATCATATTTTTCGATCAAAATGCTAATCCAATGTTTTATTTTCAGAATGTCTACTATTTTTGAATCAAAACTTTAACCATATGTTTTCTTATAGTAATGTCTCCTAATTTTCAATCAAACCCCTAATCCTAAGTCTTCTTTTCAAAATGACTCCTATTTTTAATTGAAAACCATAATCCTTTCATTTTTTTTTTGGAATGTCTGCTATTTTTGAATCGAAACCATAATCGTATGTTTTCTATTGAAACTGTGTTCTATTTTTTGAATCAAAATTGTAATACTATGTTTTCTTTTGGATATGTCACCTATTTTTCAGTTTTTAATCAAACACCTAATCCTATCTTTTCTTATAGTAATGTCTCATATTTATCAATCAAAACCATAATCCTATGTTTTCTTTTTGGAATGTCTAAGATATTTGAATCATAACCCTAATCCTATGTTTGCTTATAGTAATGTCTCCTATTTTTCAATTAAAACCTTAATAGCATGTTTTCTTTTCAGAATTTCTACTATATTTGAATCAAAATCCTAATCTTATGTTTTATTTTTGGAATGTCCCCTATCTTCCAATGAAAACATGATTCCTATGTTTTCTTTTTTTAATGTGTCCTATTTATCAATTTTGAATCATAACATTAACCTATGATTTTTTTTCGAAATGTCTCCTATTTTTAATCAAATGCCTAATCCTTTAGTTCTTTTTGAATTGTTTGCTATTTTTGAATCAATACCCTAATCCTATGTTTTTTTTATCGATAAGTGTCCTATTTTTCAGTTTTAAATCAAAACTCTAATCCTTTGTCTTCTTTTCGGAATATCTCATTTTTTTAATCAAAACCAGAATCCTATCATTTGTTTTCTAATACTACTAATTTTTAATTAAAACATAATCTAATGTTTTCTTTCAAGATTGTCTCATATTTTTCAATCAAAACCATAATCCTATGTTTTCTTTTCAAAATGGCTCCTATTTTTCAATCAAAACCCGAATCCTTTGTCTTTTTTCTAGAATGTCCACTATTTTTGAATCAAAACAATAATCCTATGTTTTTCTTAATGTAATGTCTACTATTTTTTAATCTAAAGAAAAATTAAAGGTTTTTCTTTTCGGAACAACTCCTATTTTTTAATCGACACCCTAATCTTATGTTTTTTCTTTTGGGAATATCTGCTATTTTTTAATCAGAATAACAATTGTATGTTTTTTTTTTCAGAATATATATTATTTTTCAATCAAAACCCTAATCATATGTTTTCTTTTCGGAATTTCTACTATTTTTGACTCAAAACAATAATCCTATGTTTTCTTATTGAAATTTCCCTTATTTTTTGAATAAAAATCTTAATCATATGTTTTCTTTTCGGGATGTCTACTATTTTTCAATCAAAACCTTAATCCTATGTTTTGTTTTCGGAGTGCCTACTATATTTGAATCAAAAACATTATCTTATGTTGTCTTTGCGAAATGTCTCCTATTTTGCAAACAAAACTTGAATCCTATGTTTTACTTTTCTTAATGTCACATATTTATCAGTTTTGAATCAAAACCCTAACCTATGTTCTCTTTTAAGAATGTCTCTTATTTTTCAATCAAAGACCAAATCCTTTCTTTTCTTTTAGGAATGTCTGCTATTTTTGAAACAAAACCCTAATCCTTTGTTTTATTTTTGGAATTTGTATTATTTTTCAGTTAGAAACAAAACCCTAATTCTTTGTTTTCTTTTCTGAATGTCTCATTTTTTTTTAATCAAAACCCTAATCTATCTTTTGTTTTGTGAATACTACTATTTCTGAATCAAAACCCTAATCATATGTTTTTCTTTTCAAAATGTCACCTATTTTTAAATGAAAATCCTAATCCTATGTTTTCTTTTCCGAATGTCCACTTTTTTTCAATTAAAACACTATTCCTTGGTTTTCTTTTCATAATGTCTCCTATTTCTCAATCAAACCACTAATTCTATGTTATCTTTTCGGATTTTTTTTTCTATTTATCAGGTTTCAATCAAAACCCTAATTATATTTTTTATTTTTTGAATGTCTCCTATTTTTTTTTATCATGACCCTAATCCTATTTTTTCTTTTTAGAATGTCACTTATTTTTTAATTGAACACTAATACTATGTTTTCTTTTCGGAATGTCTCATATTTTTAAGGTGATAGCTCTTTCTACCATCATTTCACAAAACAAAACTTTATTAATTAATTGGTAGGGCATTCCTATAGAGGAATCCGACATTTTTTTTATATCACTGGACATGCTAAACCACAATTAAGGTCAGGTGACGAGATTTTTAGGTCAAGGAAGTAAAAATAAGTCATGACTTAGCTAAGACGGTTACCAACACACACATGCCCCCCGCCCTAGGTTTAAAAATCACCAATATCTAATCATAGATCATCATTAGCAAGGCATTAATCAATCACAAGCATGCAAACATCCCCCATACTTGAAAATTACATTGTCCTTAATGTAAAACTGCGATGTAACATGAAGAGAAAAAGGTAACAGAGAGGGTTAAGAGACTGCCCTTGATGGAGAGAGTGATGGTGCCACTCGCGATAGGCGTGTTGTTCCTTAAATTCACACACAGAGAGTGATGATACCGCTCTCAACGTGTTGCTAACTCTAAGAACCCACACAATCCCTGAGATACATGGATGGATACAAGGGAAGCATATATAAGGGAAACAACAAAAAATATAATAAATACGAAAGTAAAGAAGCCAAAATGTCAGTACAGCAGGGGCCTTGCCATGCTGACTGAACTACACAGTAAAAGTGGTAAATAAACACAAATCACTAAAGGAAAAACACAATAAAACAAGTATTGTTGGAATCAAAATGAGGCACTCTCGGGTCCAGACTGGTGCAAATCGGTAGTATCCATACCAGCATGTCGCGTGGGGCACACAGGGGACGTAGCCTCAGGAGACAACCGCACCCCCAAGTTCTCGGCAATGAGCACCACACTCCTTTGCAACCATCGGAACAAAGAGGATGAATAGAAAATCTACTCGGGAGCATGGTGTGGTAACTGTGATCACTGACGAGAAGATGTGGCCTGTGATGAAGGGTATAATCTAGCGGTGTCGGAAGTAGGTGGATTATTGTTGGCGTGACCCGGTATTCTATTCCTTGGACGGTCTGAACCCAGTGAACCATCCTTATCGAATGTAGCGTCTCGAGGGACATAGGAGCCAGGCCTCCTAGCACTCTCATCAGGTCTTCCCCCTGAAGAGCGCCCAGATGACGGACCAACTGGGTAATATACGAACCGAAAAAAAGTGTGCCAACATGAGGAGATGCCCCTTGATGTGAAATAGATACGACAACCTCATATCTCGAATGCATGTGGGAACCATCCACCATGCTCAACAGAAAATTGAAATCTCGCAAATGAACGACGCTTGTACTATCACAGTGACCTGTTAGGATGTGACTGAGCAGGAAATGGATGTAGCATAAGTCTAGGAATCAGAGTGCGGTAGCCTTGGTCCAACGGGGATCATAAGTAGGAGAGGAACTCACCTGTCGGCAGGAGTCACTATATGGCTCCCCTGCCAATTGGGAGGTTAGCAAAGCGTCATAGGTAAGGATGCGTGTGAACTTGGTGTCTTATAAGCCCAAATGGATGGAGAACTCAGTGGGGCTCATACGATGTAGCACGCCAAAAACCTGGAACTGAATGAAGTCGGCACGGTGAAAAGCAATAGTGCCTTGCAACAGCTCGAATGTAGACAACACCTCGAGCACCATCTACTCATATGTGTTATCAGTGATCTGAAATAGCTGACGCGATGCCCCAACATTCAGCAACTGCTGCACTTCAGCCTTCAACCCCACCTCACGTAAAGCATCCCCATCTATCTCTCTCGATTGACCAAAGCGTCACCTAAAGAGATGTACATACCACTCTGTATGAGACTGAGTATGGAATGTGGTTCTGTAGTCTGCTTTGGAGGACGAGGCATCAGTCCTAGGCCTCTTAGAAGGCCCTACAGTGATTTGCTTCCTCGGTATTGTCTACAAAGAACAAGTGAAACAACTTAATTTTAAAATTAGAAAAAAAATCAGGGCTGACACGATCATGGTAGGAGCACAGTGATCGTGTGTAGACTGATAACAAGATCGTGGAAAAAGGTATGCTCAGTAATGACACGATCGTGTCATGTTGAATAACATGATTGTGTCCGAATCGATCATCGTCCCCAAAAAGAATTCCAACACTCAACCACGGCCGTTGATTCAAACAATAATGTCTTCGAAAGTAAAGTACACTCATGAATGAACTCTAGAGGCCACAAATCGCAAACCAAAACCTTGAAATCTTGAAATGCGCAAAGGAAAATGAAGGCCATATACCAGATTCGGAGAGAGGATGAAAAAGAAGAAATCATCAAGCAAATTTCTTGATGGAAAACGTCAAATGAACACACCATGCTTTATAGACCCAACGAGGAAAGGAAGAGTCGAACGTTGTGAGAGAAGAAGTGTGGTGAAATAGCGCAGCTATCGGGGGTTAGGGATTTAAAACAAAAAGGCGGAACTACGAGGCAGTCGCGCTTAGACACACTACGTGACACGTGTACACGATCACGGGGATTAGGGCAAGAAGAACTAGGGCAGACATGATTGTGTCACCAAGTGTACTAAACCCACTAAAAATCTCAGAAGGGTGATAAAAATTCAAAATAGTCATGACATGATCGTGCCCGGTGGGTAGCAACCGTTCTCTTCTTGATACGCTCGTGTCAAGCCCCTGTTCGTACTGGAATGTTCTAGAAATTGAAACTAGTGAAAATCAGTGGCACGCACATGGGCATGTTCTACTAGTGTCGTGCCTGAAAATTTCCATAACAAAAGTTCTTTCCCACCTATGAACATCGTTGTAGATGGTCTAAAGCAAAACAAACACCGGTATGAACGTAGAATCAAAGGAATATCAAGAAAATCATAAGAGAATGCAGATAAAGCGTAACAAGGAAACCAATGATCCAAGAACAAAATAAACAGTCAAACAAGAGAAAAATAAACACTCAAACCAATAAAACAATCAAACGACATGGGTTGCCTCCCAACAAGCGCTTGTTTAACGTCACTAGCTTGACGTACCTGTTTTGTGCTTGTGGTGGTTCATGCAATCGAGACCTCTCTTGGCCATCTATGACACAATTTCAAGCATATGTGATAAGAATGCGAAGTGTTCTTTTCTTATGATGAGCATTATTTTTCTCATGTTTTAGCGCTAAAACTTGTGCATTTGTGTTACTTTCATGCATATAGGGTTCTGAAGCTAAGTATTTAGAAAAGAAGCCAAAAATTGATCGTAATCGCATTGTTTTGTGGAATCTTGGAAGGAACAAACGTGAAGACACAAGTGGGACTCCAAGATACGTGAATGTGTGCCAACCTCCATGAGTCAAGTCACTACAATGGATTGGAGGGGCACAAAGGCAGTCACATTTGCATTCCCGACCCATGCATTGATGACAAGATCTCCACCAATGATGCTTTTGACTGAAGAAGACGAGTGATCTACAATATAAACGTGTGCCCGTTTATGTTGCCTTGATGAAGAGTGTGGAATTGGGAGTGTTCTAGCCGACTACTATAGCAGTTCTGTTTACAGCCACCCGAAAATGAGATTTCTAGAGAATCCACATGGGCGTGTAGAAATTCCCTACGCCCGTGTGAAAATTCCACAGGCCCATGGGAAACATCCACAGGGGCGTGTGGATGCCCGATTCCAGCCCTATTTAAGCCGCTATTCAGCCCGATTTTGGCGATCTTTTTCACCTATTCAGCCACTATTTAAGCCGCTATCCATCATTTGGGAGGCCGTCCGCTAGGGTTTTAAGAGACTTTTGGCACGTCTTAGGAGTGGTTTGGAGGATTCGACATCACGATTCACTTGGAAAAAGGTTGTTGGGGGAGCTTTCATCGGCATAAATCCGGTGAGGTGTGCCCTAGACCAGACAAGGAAATCCTTGGAGAACACTCAGTTACTCCACAAGACCTTCGACACGAACACTGAGGGGGTTTTTCTATGAATAACTTGTTTTTAAATTTGATTTCATTGTTGATTGTAACTAGCTCCATGGAGAGCTAAACCCCTAGTGGGTACTTGGATTTGTGAACCCTAGGATGCTATTGTTTCTTTAAACCTTTTATTATGCTTTCGTTAATTGATGTTTTAATTGAGTTCCAATCTTGAATGCTTATTGAATGATTTCTCCCTTAGAGTAACACTGGGGTTGAGGGTCCATATTGGTAACCTTTGTGGATGGGTGACACGCCATGAGGGTTAGACAAAGCTAGATTGGAGAGGGTTGAGAGGGTGAGTCGAAAGGTAGCGGAGCATCCCCTTTCCCCTTCGATTTGATTTACTCTACCTCCACGTTCCAAGAGTTCTTTGTGGTCATAGTACATGCCAAGCCGGGCTAAGGGATGACCTTCCGCTGGGGCTTAGTTGCAAAGGCAACGAAGTGAAGCGTTGAAGTGATTTTGGCACCTAGGGCTTAATTGTGACTAGGGACCTTCCGCCTGGACCAAAGTGTTAGTTCTACACATAGGAATAGGGTTTATTACTTGGAATCCCTAGAGCGTCTTACAACTGTACACAGTGCGAGGTGTTGAGATTGATTGATTTCTCCAGCGGGACTTGGTGTAGAGGTAGTCATGGTTGACCTTAAATTGCCTTATCGATTGCCTTATCTCTCACCTACTTGTGATTCTTTTTCTTGTTTCTTTTACTCTTGTTTACACCACACCTTATCAATACAATCATTGTTCATCTTGACTTGGTTAAGTAAAAATTTAAGTATTTTTACTCCCTACTCCCTATGGATACGATACCCAACTCACATGGGAATTTATTACTCAACAAACCTGTGCACTTGCGGATAACACGCAAAGTCTTTGTCAATATAATTATAACATGTTAATTAAATGGACCTCACCAAATGTCCAAGTAGCAGAATAATTAGTGTTGTGTGGTGCTGGTGGTGAGATGGGTGGCTCCTTTTTTCTAGATGTAACTTTCTTCCACCACTTCCTTCCTCTGGAGATTTGTTTCCTTGGTGATTTCGATGGTTTCGTATCCTTGTTGTCCACCAAGTCCAAACCTTGAGCCTCTTCTAATACTCCCTCAAGTCCCTCATCATCCAAATCCTAATCATATTTTTGTTATATTAATGCCTCCCATTTTTCATTCAAAACACTAATCCAATGTTTTCTTATAGTAATGTCTCTTATTTTTCAATCAAAACACTCATCCAATGTTTTCTTGTAGTAATGTGTAATTTTTTTCAATCAAAACCTAATCCTATGATTACTTTAAGGAATGCCTACTATATTTGAATAAAAACCGTGATCCTAAGGTTTTCTTTAAAAATGTCCCCTATTTTGCAAACAAAACCTGAATCCTATGTTGTTTTTCTTAATGTCTCATATTTTTAAATTATAACTGTAATCCTATGTTTTGTTTTGGAATGCCTCCTATTTTATAATCAAAACCCTAATCTTACATTTTATTTTGGGAATGTCTACTATTTTTTACTCAAAACCCTAATCCTATGTTTTCATTTAAGAATGTCTACTATTTTTAAATCAAAATCCTAATCCCGTGTTTTTCTTATAGTAATGTCTCCCACTTTTTAATTTAAACCTTAATCCTATGTTTTTTTTTTGGAATGCCTACTGTATTTGAATCAAAACACTCATCCTATGTTTTTTTTTAGAATGTCTCCTATTTTACAAACTAAATCAGAATTGTATGTTTTTTTTCTTAGTCCTATTTATCAGTTTTGAATTAAAACCCAACCTATGTTTTCTTTTCAAAATGTCTCCTATTTTTGAGTCACAAAACTAATCCTTTTTTTCCTTTCAGGAATGTCTGCTATTTTTTGAATCGAAACCCTAATCGTATGTTTTTTTTTTCGTAATGTGTCCTATTTTTGAAGTTTGAATCAAAACCCTAATCCTTTGTTTTTCATTTCGGAATGTCTCATTTTTGTTAATCAAAGTACTAATCCTATCTTTCATTTTGGGAATGTTTACTAATTTTTAATCAAAACCCTAATCTAATGTTTTCTTTCAAAATGTCTCATATTTTTCAATCAGAAATCTAATCCGCTATTTTCTTTTGGAATCCCTCCTATTTTTCAATCAAAACCTTAATTCTAGATTTTTTTTAATGTCTAATATTTTTGAATCAAAATCATAATTCTATGTTTTAATACAGTAGTGTCTCATATTTTCAATGAAAACACTTATCATATGTTTTGTTTTATGAATGTCTCATATCTTTCGATGAAAATCCGAATCCTAAGCTTTTTTTTAGAATGCCTCATATTTTTCAATCAAAACCATAATCCTATGTTTTCTTTGAAGAGTTGGCTCCTATTTTTGAATCAAAATCCTAATCCTTTATCTTCGTTAGGAATGTCTCCTATTTTTCAATCAAAACCTAAACCTATGTTTGCTTATCGAAATGTCTCACGTTTTCAATTAAAACCCTAATCATATGTATTTTTTCCCGGAATGTCTAGTATTTTTGAATAAAAATCTTAATCCCACGTTTTCTTTTCGGAATGTCTTCTATTTTTATATTGAAACTCTAGTCCTATGTCTTCTTTTCAAAATATCTCATATTTTTTAATCAAAATCCGAATTCTATATTTTCTTTTCCGAATGTCTACTACTTTTTAATCAAAACCATAACCCTATGTTTTCATATAGTAATGTCTCCTATTTTTCATTCCAAACCGGAGTCCTATGTTTTTCTTATAGTAATGTCTTCTATTTTTCAATCAAATCCCGAATCCTATATTTTCTTATAGAAATGTCTCTAATTTTTAAATCAAAAACCTAATCCTTTCTTTTTCTAATCGAATTCGCTATTTTTAATGAAACCGTAATCATGTGTTTTCTTTTTCGAGAATCGTGTCCTATTTTTCGCTTTTTGAATCAAAACACTAATCATTGCCTTTCTTTTATGAATGTCTCATTTTTTAATCAAAATCATAATCCAATCTTTTGTTTTGGGAATCTCTACCTATGTTTTCTTTTTGTAATTCCTTCATTTTTAATATAAATCCTAATTCTATGTAGAATGCATAACTATTTTGAATCAAAATCCCTAATCCTAAGTGAATGGCTTTAATTTTTTAATCAAAACCTTGTTCTTATGGTTTCTTTTGGGAATGCCTACTATTTTTGAATTAAAACAATAATCCTATATTTTCTTCAGGTAATGTCTTATATTTTTCAATCAAAACCCAAATATTATTGTTTCTTTTCGGAATGGCTCCTATTTTTTTAATCAAAACCATAAACATATGTTTTCTTTTGGAAATATCTCCTATTTTTCGCTTTTTAATCAAAACCCTAATCTTATATTTTCTTATAGTAATGTCTCCTATTTTTCAATCAAAACCAGAATCTTATGTTTTTTTTTCAGAATGTGAAATACTTTTCAATCAAAATCCTAATCGTATGTTTTTTTAATGTCTCCTATTTTTGAAAATAAATCCTAATCCTATGTTTTATTTTTGGAATGTCTGTTATTTTTAAATTAAAACCCTAATACTATATATATACATATATATATATATTTGAAATGTCTCATATATTTCAATCAAAACCCTAATACTATGTTTTATTTTCAGAATGTATACTATTTTTTAATCAAATTCCTAATCCTATGATTTCTTATAGTAATGTCTCCTAATTTTTTAATCAAAATCCTAACCCAATGTTTTTTTATAGGGTGTTTCTTATTTTTCAATCAAAAACCTAATCCTTTCTTTGCTTTTCGGAATGTCGACTATTATTAATCAAATCTCTAGTCCTCTATTTTCTTTTCGCAATATGCCCTATTATTTAGTTTTGAATCAAAACCCTAATCCTTTGTTTTAGTTTTGGAATGTCTCATTTGTTTTAATCAAGTCTATAATCCTATCTTTTGTTTTGGGAATCTCTGGCTATGTTTCTCTTTTGTAATAGGCTCCATATCTGAAATAAAAATCCTCAATCTTATATTTCTTTTTCAGTAATGGCTTAGTATTTTCAAATCAAACCCATAATCTTTTCTGTTTTGAATGTCTCCTTGTTTTTGAATTCAAAACAATAGTGTATCTCTAATGTCTCATATAATCAAAATCCCTAATCCCAAGTAAATGCCTCTCATTTTTAATCAAGACCCTAATCTTATGTGAATGTTTGCTAATTTTTAATCAAAACAATAATCCTGCGTTTTGAATTCACATACTTCGCATATTTTCTTTTCAATCAAAATCCTAATCTATGTGTTTCTTTTGGAATTGGCTGACCTAGTATTTTAATCAAAACCCTACTCCTATGCTCTTTCTATTTCTGCTAGAATGTCTCCATTGAATCAAAGCCTCAACTCTTTATGTTTTCTTTCAAAATGTCCACTATTTTAATCAAATCTGTAATCATGAGTTTTTATAGGTAATCTCTCCTATGTTTCATCATCCAAAATCCTAATCCTATCTTACAGTAATGCCTCATATTTTTAAGCTCACCATAGCACTCCTGATGTTTTTCTGTGCTGAGATGCCCTGGTAGTATTTGAATCGAAAACTAATCCGATAGTTTTCTTTTCTAAATGCTTCCTATTTTTCAATAAATAAAACCTACTTGTTTGCTTTTCTGTATTGTCTCACGTATAAAACAAAACCTTAATCCTATGTTTTATTTTTGGAATGCGTTCTATTTTTCAATTGTTAATCAAAACCCAAATCTTTGTGTCTTTCGGAATGTCTTATGAATGTTTACGATAATCAAAACACCAAATCGTATGTTTCTTTTAGGAGCAATACGTAACT
>NW_024087337.1:0-114108 GCF_009730915.1 Dioscorea cayenensis subsp. rotundata
AAGACAGTTGGTACTCCAAGAATATCATCAAGTCTTGCAGAAAGATCTGAAAATAAGTAGGGAATTCAAGTTGGATCATATCCTAGGCTTTAATTTCTATAATTTACAGGTGATAGCGGCCTGGGATATATGAAATTATGTATTACCATGGTTATCTAACACATGTTGCCTTTTATTCGTTGAGTTTATTTTCCCAGCGATCAGAGGTTCCATCTCTTTTGTCCATTTGATCTGCATGGTCACAGCTTTTGATTTTGGTACTGAGGCCAACTTCTTTATCTCTGAAAATTTAGTAAGTCATTTGGCCAAATTGAGGTCAAGTAAGGAAAAGGATCTACGTATGGCGGCGTGGTAATAATACAGTAGATTTTAAGCAAAACCACTTAAGGGTTTTTTTTTTAAAGCTCCAAATCTTTGATGAAAGTATGCAATATCATACAAGAGAGGGAACCATGGATGGCTATCCAGTCTAAGAAACAAGCATGATCAAGAAAGGAAAACAGAAAACTGTTATTTTGGCAGCTTAAGTGACTCCACTAGTTTTGTCAGTAACCGATGCGCATGCAAATGAAGTATGACTAGTTTGTATATAACTAACCAAAATTTCTTTGTGATTTTTTTACCTGCCCAACCATGGGATTTCTCTTTATCAAACATGAACTAAATGAAAGAAGAAATAATCAAGGTCCCCAAGATCATCAAAGACTAGAGTAGGAAAGAAAGAATTCCATCCTCAGCAGAAGTACATACACTAATCTACCACTGCTGAAATGCTTTAGTGGAAGATCTCTTGGAAACTGAAAGAATGGTTTCACAATTATCTTGAGAAACATTGACATGCTTTGGTGAAAACTTCTAAACATAAACTCCCAACTAAGGTGCAAGTAAAGCAGCATCACAACATGATATACTAGGTGTTTAGAAGTGCAATTATACCTTGAAAATTCTCATGCGTTGAGCTCTGCTCATACAACAATAGTGCTTCGGCAATGGATGCATCAAAACTGTTGCTAAGGGAAAGCCTGCTTTTCCAGAGCTTGGATCACTCTATAAAGCTGTGAAGATTCCTTCCCAACCTAGAAAATTTGCAATTGTCTCCAGAGAAGCAGGGTTGAAGGAAACCAAGGAAACATGAGCAAATGGCAGATACTTACTGCAACGAGCTTCTCTCTCAATGAGTTCAAGTGAGAATCAAGTTCTGTGTCATATCCTCCTTCAACTGATAAATTCTCGACAGACAAGTCTTGCTGTATAACAGTATGCAACAAAATAGCTGTTACAACCACAATTTTTTTTTTTGTGAACCATTTAAACAATCTTTAAACATTCCACCTCTCTTAATTGCAAAACAAGAGTGAAATCGAAAAAGATGGCTTGAAAAGGTACGGTTACTTTTTTCAAATTAAATATAAACTTTTAGTCAACCATTGAATAGCCTAATGGTATAACACAAGATTACAAAGGGAAGGGAAAGAGTTTGAATCCTTCCCCCTGCAGTACTATTTAGTACTGTTTATGTACTACACACCCAGGTCTACTACTTTTCTTGTACTATTCACAAACCTGAGGGTGGGTCCCAGTGGGAGAAACAGTAATTCCACCCCTCCAGAGTCATACGGCAAGAGAATTTTTCTAAGAGGTTTGTAAGCCGCCGTAATTGGTGCACTTCCATACCTGTTATCCCTTTGACAATCCCTTAAATGGGAGGCGCTTCTCGCCTATTAGCCAAAAAAAAAAAAAATTAAAAAATAAAAACTTTTAGAGCCAGCAGGTTAGAGATAATTTAACCAAAAATGAAATGCTGGAAGTCTCCTAGCTATGAAAAGATATAGTCGAAGAAGTAACATCATGAAAGGCATCATATCCTATAGTTCATAGCAAGAACAGATGTAGATGCAGAAAACAGAAAACAAAATCAGGTGAGATAGGACTATCGGTGCCTGCATAAATTAACTCCTTTCAGATAGAAAACCTACAGCTTTTCACAGAGTGAAGCCCTCAGGTATAGCAAAACAATGTCGAAGACAAAATTTTCCCCATATGTCCATTCTCTTGTCCAAAATTTCTTGGGTCATGTTGCGAAGGTATGAAACACCTTAAGACATAGCAAAATAAAATAATAAAATAAATATTATCAAAATATTAGAACATGGTTAGCCTTTATCAATCTAAAGGTTATTAAGCATTTGATGGATCCATTGTGAAGCATTAACGTCAGCCAATTCTAATGAAGTTATCTACAGCCAAATCAAATGAGGATAAAGAAAAAGAGGAGTTTACAGTTACTTCATGATTATATTTCAGTAAGATGCAGCCAATTTAAATTTAACTTAGAATCATCCCACTAAACAATAGAAATTGATCATGGCCTTACATTTTCTAACCTATTCCAAATAGAAGAGAGAAGTGGAGTGTTAGACTTTGTATGTTAACCCTTTATTTCAAGATGCATAACAATGCTCAACTGTGAAGTATTCAACACAAAGCCTAGCGGCTTGAAAATCACATTATGCGGAATTTAACCCCAAAAACAAAACAAGAAAAAGGAAATGTACACACCTAAGAATGCAGAAATGTTAACCAAATGGGGGCACAAACTATTTCAAGTCCCACTTCCATAGAGTTTTAGGTTTTTTCCTTCCTGTATGTATTCATCATTTTTGCCAACCACAAACAAAGGACTAAGGAACAGCTTGAAGTTCTTATAGTTTGGTCAATGTTTTTGTCTTCCATTCACAGTTCGTCCCAACTCAAGGCCGCCCCACAAACAAGCACCTTTGGTTAAATTCCTTCAAGCAGGAACCTCATTATTTAATTTTAAAACACAAATACCATTGTTGAAAAAGAAGGATTGTAAATCAAATACCATTGTTTGTGGTTTCAATCTACAGACCATTAGCAAAATGAATTGCCTCTCCCATCCATCTTAGATTGAGTATAATACAACAATTATCTATCATTCAGAGATAATAAATGATGCTAAACGTACTCTGATGATCAATCGTTCATAATCCTTGAAAATAACCACACATTTCTGATGAAATCTACAGGAATTTTCTTCCAAAGTTGTAACAAGGTCTGGAGAAACCTGTGAAACAGAGGTTCTACCTTAGGAAGATGAAGATCAGAAAGAGGAAATCATGATCACGAATCAGAAACACCATCAATTCAAACAAGAAAATGAAAGAATGACTGAATGAGGGAGAAGATCATTTTTCTTCGATGAACTTTGAGAGAAACAATCAAAAACTGAATTGAATACAAAGCTCTCCATTTACACAAAGCTAGTGAATGTCTTTAACAAACTTGCTGAGATGTGGCTGGAAATGTTTTAATTAATTAATAATATGCTGACATGGCAAACAGCAAGTTGACTTAAATTTCATAGCTCGTGTAAATAATGAACTCCAGCTTCTTCTAATCACTCAATTCAATAAACATTTAACTCCATGAAGATGCATCAGCTTCTTCAATCACAGCAACTTCATAGCTTTTTACAACAGTTTTAGACAATCACCAACAAAACACTAAATCATCCATAAAACCACAACATCAATGAATAATACGGGCAAAGGCGAGGACTTTATACCTTGGCAAGCTCATCAGATTGCTTCTCCCCACATCCCGTGATGATTGAAGCCTGCCTGAGAAATCCAAAAAGTGCAAACATTAGGGTTGAGAAGAGTTACATAGAGAGAGAGAGAGAGAGAGAGAGAGAGAGAGATCAATAGATCATAAGGGGAGATCATCCGTAACTGGAGGCAGAACGGCGGCGTTGAGGACCTCATTGATGAAGCGCTGGGGGTTGAGATCGCAAGCATCGAAGACGGCCACGCTCTCACTTCACTCCATGGTCGCTGCTCTGGATTTGGGGGATGGGTTTTGAAATGAGCGGGAGAGCTCTCAGCCGTCCGATTTGCATTAAACGGCCAGATGTGCCTCGAGATATGGATCACTAGAATACAGCAACTAACTCCTACAATGTAGCAGGATTGTTTAATGTTCACATACAGTTCTTTGACTATTTCTAACACAAAGTACTGGTCCTACCGGATATTAACCAAAGATATGTATCTAATTAAAAGAAACTTAGGGAGAATGAGAGAATAAGTCTAAATCATACCTTCAATACTAGGATATATGTGTTTGCACAATTTTCATGAGGTGATCAAGGTAAGTGCTTGAAAAGAGTAGATGTCAGATGTTGACCCGAGACTTTGGAGAAAAGACAATCTTTGAGATACTTGTTGCATTATAGGGCAAGCCTTCGGATCAGTGATGAGATAATGCATTGTTATTAAAATCACCAAAGAGCACTTGGTTCGTGGCCACTTGATCACCTATATGAAGGGGAAGACGTGGATCTAGGATATCTTTCACTATCACACTCAATAATAAGTTGCTTAAGAGATCCCTGGGATGCGTTCCGCGTATCACTTCAAGTGCTACAATTCCAAAACTGTATACATCACATTTTTCAGTCACTCTCGTTGTATAGGCAAGCTCTACAAATACAAATCAAGCTTAAAAATAGAAATAGTTTAGTCCACTCCATCATTATTCATTACAAGGTTGATAAATCTAATAAGTCACATGGGTAGGTCTAATTATAACATAATTTGAATAGAAGAAGCAATCAAACTAATTTGGAGATGCATACATGCCTAGTGCCATGTACCCGTATGTGCTCTAACAATGGCTTCACAAACAAAAAAACGAAATAGTCAAAGTGGCTTACAAGCATGAAAGACAAGCTTACTCCTCTTCTTCACTTGTTTGAAAGATCAAACCAAACTTCTTGGAGTTTTCAAGCCAATCTCAAGCTCCTTCTTCAATTCCTCAAAACCCCTTTTCTTTATCTCTCTCACTCCTCTTCAAATGTCGCTTTTAAGATCGCCAACTTATGGGTCCAACCACACCCGTGCTTAAAGCCGTCCTCTTCCATAAACTCGATTCCTAAGATCAGCACACCCGTACTCCTTGCCGTGCTCAAGAGCACCACCATGCATTACACTTGGAGGCCATGTTCACCAAAATCTCAATCTCCTGAGCGTGCTTTTCCAAATCTCAAATTCCTGAGATTTGCACGATCTCAAAGACGTATTTCTGAGTGTACATAAAACAATAGCCATATGTACACATAAACAATATCATGAACAGTAACTCATCTCATTAGATTTATATCCTAAGATAGCATTGCCAAAAAGTCAAAAGCAACAGAACAAAGCATGCAAAACACACAGAACAGAGCATGCTTAAGTTACCTAAGCTAGAAAAGAATAAAAATCATTTATAATATTGCTTGCGACATGAATGTAATTCTAATGCACAAGATTTTTAGCTAATGGAACAAGAGATATTTGTTGCCCTTGTTCCTCATTATTTATGTAATTGAAATCACGCTAAAATTGAGAGGATATCAAGCAAGGTTGGTGGCTCACTAGCAATTAACACAGCATAACAGAAAGTTAAATTTTTCTAAAATATATATGACAAATACTTGGCCAAGTTTCAAGGTGGGAGGAATAAAATCTTTCGTTATATAAATTGGTGATGTGCATCAGTGTATGGTTTACTAGCAATAAAGAATATTGTGAAATCTTCTCTACTCTGGCATGAGTCAAGAGCACATATATATATATATATCTTAACATAAGTACAGTAGTTAGCTTTATTTATGCCGAAAGATTGATGTACATAATCAAGAGAAGGCTTCAATATGAAAAGAATTTTTTTTTATATATATAAAATGGAACAACCACCTTGCTAACATATAGGAGAGTTAATTATAAGAGTACAAAATAATGAAGATAAAGTTAAGGAAAATTAATTAAAAAATACAAAATAATGAAGATAAGGAGCACCAAGAGATGGGTCCAGCAAACATGAAAAGTGGAGTACTATGAAAAGTCAAGGGAAAGATCACCCTCCCTTAAGTGACTAAGATTGTGCTTTTTCATTGGTAAAGGCGTACAGAGACGTTCAACATTCCATTTGTTTAGGATGCTCAGTAGAAAGAGCTGCAACAGACCACACATATAATTATAATATAAGTTCTCATCATATTATACACTTAGACAAGCAAGTTTATATTGGAGTAGTAGGTTTATATTATTCAAACTACCATTTATTTTGACCCATGTGATTGCATGAGAAATTTTTTCTCACTATTAATACATAAGC
The DNA here is from genome assembly GCF_009730915.1 of Dioscorea cayenensis subsp. rotundata. Taxonomy (NCBI): domain Eukaryota; kingdom Viridiplantae; phylum Streptophyta; class Magnoliopsida; order Dioscoreales; family Dioscoreaceae; genus Dioscorea; species Dioscorea cayenensis. The sequence continues at coordinate 6,184 of NW_024087337.1, forward strand.
TTGATTAAAATATAAGAACATAGTAATAAGCATGACTAAAGTTCAATCACATACTGGAATATTTGCAACCATACAATAAATTCAGTCAAAAAGAAATATAAATGCAAAGTTACCGGTCTTAATGGATATTAAGTAAGGATATGTATCTTTTTAAAGAAACTTGGGAAATGGAGAGATTAAGACTGGATCATACCTTCCTTACTAGAAATATATATATTCCTCCCCAACGTTCCCATCATTCATGCTCTTGATCATCAACATGTGTTTGTACAATGTTTATGAGGTGATCAAGGGTAAGTGCCTGAAAAGAATTGATGTCAGATGCTGCCAAGGACTTTGAAAAAGACAACCTTTGAGATACTTGTTGCATTGTAGGGCGAGTCTGTGGATCAATGTTGATGCACTGCATTGCTATTAAAATCATTAAAAGCACTTGGTTTGTGGTCACTTGATCAGCTAAGCGAAGAGGAATACGTGGATCTAGCATATCTTTCACTAACATACTCAGTGATAAGTTGCTTAGGAGATCTCCAGGATGTGTTCCATGAATCACTTCAAGTGCTACAATCCCGAAACTATATACATCAGATTTTTCAGTTAATCTCATTACATAGGCATGCTCTGCAAACACCAATCAAGTAAAGTTCAGTAGTAGCTCAGTTCACTTCATCATCATTGTTCATATTCAAGGTTGATAAAACTAATAAATTGCTTGTGTAATCACTTAGTCTAATTACCAGAGAGTACACATAGAAGAACAATTAAAATGATTAGGAGATGCATACATACCTGGTGCCATGTACCCATATGTCCCTGCAAGCAAACTCCAATGTGATGAGTTCGGTTTTAGTAGTCTAGAAATACCAAAGTCTGAAACACAAGCCTTGTACTCCTCATCTAAAAGAATGTTGTTGCTTGTTATGTCTCGATGAATGATAGGTGGAGTGCAATCATGATGCAAGTAAGATAGAGCTTGAGCAATGTCTCGTACAATGTTGACCCTCTTGATCCAATCCAACTCCATGGATTCTCGTTCTGATCTGAGACTAGCACCCAAGCATCCTCTCTCCATAAACTCATACGCAAGAAAGCTAAATTCATTAGTAGAGCAAAAACCATAGAACCCCACTATATTCCGATGCCGAATTTTGGTTAACATTTGAATTTCGTTTTGGAATTGCTCATCCATGTGACCTTCATGAATTTTCTTGATAGCAAGTATATCTCCTGATAATAGTACTGCTTTATAGACTACACTGCTAGCTCCAACACCAATTTGATACCTCTCATCAAAATTGTTTGTCGCTTGAATGATCTCTTTGTATGCCTCTTTTCCATGATTAACCCTCCAAATGGAGGAGAAATGTCCTCCAAATTCTTCCACAATATCATTTGTAGTGGATCTCTTTCTTATGTAAGAAAGTAATGTGAATATTCCAACTATCATAAATAAGAGAAGTAACATGCTACATATTAGAACGGTCAAGAGGATGAATTTGTCATGTTTCTTCACGTGATCATTAAATGAAAGAGATTTATTACATGGAGGCAAACCATGCACATGACCACATAAGCCCTTATTGTCGGTAAACCACTCAATGGGAGCTATTTGAAAGAAATGGTTCTCCGGAATTGGACCTTCTAGAGAATTGTAAGATAAATCTAACGATGTTAAGCCTGCCATTGATTGAAAAGAAGATGGAATGCAACCAACCAACTGATTGTGTGATAAATTCAACTCTTGCAACACTATTAAGTTACTAAGTTGTTGTGGTATTTCTCCCGTGAATAAATTGTCACTCAAGTCTAGGACTTCCATGAAGTTCAAACTACCAAGTTGAAAAGGGATGGCTCCATTTAGCTCATTACTACCTAACTTGAGTGAGATCAATTTAATGCAATTCTCCAACCAAATTGGTATTTCTCCTCTCAAATTGTTGCTTGACAAATCAAGAGCTTCTAATGAAGATAGATCTCCAAATTCTGGCGGTATGGTTCCCGTGAGATGATTGTTGCTCATGTTTAGGTAAAATATACTAGATAATTTACCAAACTCTCTTGGGATCTTTCCCTCCATATTATTGGAAGAGATGTCAAATCGTCGCAACTTTGGCAATAGCCCAATTTCCAAGGGCATTATTCCGCTGATTTTGTTGCCTGAGATTCTAAGGCTTGTCAAGTTGAGGCATGCTCCCCAAGATGGTGATAAAGTGCCAGACAACCTGTTAAAGCTTAGATCAATATAATCCAAGTGCAGATGAACACCAAAGCTTTCAGAGACATCTCCAGTGAATTAGTTTCTTTCAAGCCGGACCCTGACTAGGTTTGTTGAATTTTTCAAACTTATCGGAATGGGACCTTGGAAATTATTGTATCCTAAAGTAAGATTTTGCAGCAAGCCTCCTTTGGCCAAATTTGGTGGTAGGATACCAGAAAGACTGTTGTTGAATAATTGAAGATTAATTAAATTTGTGAGGTTCTCAAATTCATTAGGCACTATACCAAAGAGATGATTGTCAAATAATTTTAATTCAGTAAGACCCTTCAAATTTCCAAGAGATGGAGGAATGATGCCAGTTATTTTGTTGCTAGATAGGTCAAAAATTTCAAGCTTGGTCAGGTTTCCAATGCTATGTGGGATGGGACCAATAATTTGGTTTTCGGATATATCAAAGTCTATCAAGTTCACTAAATTCCCAATCTCACAAGGAATGAAGCCATTTATGTTATTCTTATATAGGTAAAAAGTTTTCGCAATTTAGTCAGGGTTTCCAATACCATGTGGAATGGGACCAATGATTTGGTTTTTATATATTGAAAAATCTCTCAAATTCACAAAATCCCCCAATTTCACTAGGAATGGAGCCATTTATGCTATTATTAAATAAGTGAAAGGTTTCAAGCTTGGTCAGGTTTCTAATGTTATGTGGGATGGGACCGGTTATTTGATTGTCAGATGTATCAAAGTCCCTCAAATTCACCAGATTCCCAATCTCATAAGGAATGGAGCCATTTATGCTATTACTAAATAAGTGAAAGGTTTCAAGCTTGGTCAGATTTCTAATGCTATGTGGGATGGGACCGGTTATCTGATTGTCAGATGTATCAAAATCCCTCAAAATTCACCCGATTCCCAATCTCATAAGGAATGGAGCCATTTATGCTATTATTAAATAGGTGAAAGGTTTCAAGCTTGGTCAAGTTTCTAATGCTAGTGGGATGGGACCGGGTTATCGATTGTCGGATGTATCAAAAATCCTCAAATTCACCGATTCCCATCTCATAAGGAATGGAGCCATTTGATGCTATTATTAAATAGGTGAAAGGTTTCAAGCTTGGTCAAGTTTCTAATGCTATGTGGGATGGGACCGGTTATCTGATTGTCAGATGTATCAAAATCCCTCAAATTCACTGATTCTCGATCTCATAAGGAATGGAGCTCATTTATGCTATTATTAAATAGGTGAAAGGTTTCAAGCTTGGTCAAGTTTCTAATACTACTATGGGATGGGACCCGTTATCTCGATTGTCAGATATATCAAAAATCATCAAATTCACTCGATTCCCGATCTCATAAGGAATGGAGCCATTTATGCTATTATTAAATAGGTGAAAGGTTTCAAGCTTGGTCAAGTTTCTAATGCTATGGGGATGGGATCAAGTTACTCGATTGTCGAGATATATCAAAATCAGTCAAATTCACCGATTCGATCTCATATGGAATGGAGCTGTTTATGTTATTGTTATATAGGTAAAGAGCTTTCAAGCTTGGTCAAGGTTCCAATGCTACATGGAATGGGACCGATTATTTGGTTTTTATATATTGAAAAATCCCTCAAATTCACTAAAATCCCAATTTCATATGGAATGGAGCCATTTATGCTATTATTAAATAGGTGAAAGGTTTCAAGATTGGTCGAGATTTCTAATGTTATGTGGGATGGGACCGAGTTATCTCGATTGTCGATTATCAAAATCAGTCAAATTCACCAGATTCTCGATCTCATATGGAATGGAGCTATTTATGTTATTGTTATATAGGTAAAGAGTTTCAAGCTTGGACAAGGTTCTAATGCTATGTGGAATGGGACCGGTTATTTGGTTTTTATATATTGAAAAATCCCTCAAATTCACTAAATTCCCAATTTCACTAGGAATGGAGCCATTTATGCTATTATTAAATATGTGAAAGGTTTCAAGCTTGGTCAGGTTTCTAATGTTATGTGGGATGGGACCGGTTATTTGATTGTCAGATATATCAAATTCTATCAAATTCACTAGATTCCCAATCGTACAAGGAATAGAGCCAGTGAGGTTATTTCTCCATAGGTATAAAAAATTAAGTTTGGTCAAGTTCCCAAACACTAGAGGGATGGGACCAACTAAGAAATTTCTGGAGATGGTTAACCAATTCAGGTTCAATAGCTTTCCAAAAGAAGGAGGTATGGAGCCACTTATCTGATTCTCAAAGAGCCACAAGGTCTTGAGCCTTGTCAAATTGCCAAGCTCTGATGGGATGACGCCTGTGAGATTGTTGTTAGAAAGATCAAGAATGGCAAGCTTGGAGAGAGCTGAAATGGTTGCAGGGATGTATCCATGTAGACGGTTGTCACTAAGGTCAAGAACTTTGAGTGATGGTAGAGCTGAGAAGTTGAGAATCTCCAGCTTCCCTTCTAGTCCCAATTGTTCCAATTGGACCTTAGTGATGGTTGGCATGAGATGGCCATCATTTCTGCAAGTGATTCCAGTCCAATTGCATGGACTGGTCTTTGATGTCCAGGTGTTAAGAAGTTCTTGTGTTTCAATGGCGGCCTTCCATTGAAGAAGAGCTCTCCCTTGGGATTCAATCTTTGAAGCTGCTGCCATGTTAAAAACAGGGAAACAAAGATTGGAGAAGAGTAGTAGTAACAGAGAAAACACCACCATCATCATCAATATTGGGAAGGTGGTGAACTTTGTGGGAAGCAGTGATTCCATTTTGAAACTATATGTTATTCCTAGAAAGCCTCTAGACATTTTCTTGTGGCTTTGTTAGCAGAAAGGGCGTTGAGCACCTTAATTTTTATAGCATCACAGAATGAAAGATAATTCACATAATAATTAATATCATTTTAAAAATAAGCATTTATTATTGTCAGCATTCAATCACAGTGTTAGATAGGCATGACAGTCACATTGTTGTTAACAGCTGACTTTTTGTCTTGATTAAAAAAATACTTATCCACAAACTGTGATGAGGCTTGATGTAACATTTGTGGTTTCCGTCATGATGTCTCACTCTCATTGACTGTGATCATGTTGGAATAATCAAATGAGACCTGGTCTTGATTATTCTACTCAAACCAAAAACAATTAATGTGGAAAAATTCAGAAGCAAAAGATGCATGTTCCATTCTTCAATATTAATATTCTTCATGGGTAGTATATCTATCTTAAACAATTAGACAACATAGTCAAATTACAATGATAAGTGGCCTAAATTAAATTACACTTCATTTATTTCACCCTAGCTAGCTACATATATTTTGTCCAATATAAAACCGTTGTTAAAAATTTAGGAGTTTTGTATATTTGTTCTTGGCTCTTTGTAATAAATTGTGATTTATTCACTCCGTAAAAAAAAAATTATAAGTTTCTAAAATTCACAAATACTTAATAAAAATATATACCTCATGTAATTATTAAAAATTATATTTATCTTAAAAGTAATATAATTTTCAAACTTTCATTATCGTTGTTTAAAATTTCTACATAATTTCAACATGCTCTTGCAAATTTAACTGTCTATCAAAACAAGCATATGTAATTATTACATTTTTGAACAAACACGCGTCTAGTACGGTGGATTGTTATTTGAATGGTTAATGGTAGATCTAAAGTCTGACTTCAAGTAAACAATATATAAAATTGCAATCAGTACCAACTTCAAATGAAGATAATATAAATTACAAAACAAGTGGTAAGGATATACAAAGCATGCAAGACAGTTGACATGTAGCAAAATAATAGGAATAAAATTTTAACATCTCATCTTAAATTGCATCATTCATTCGGTCATCATATTGCTTGTAAATCCATTGATTGAGAAAAACTGAGTGCATAGAAAAAGCCTCTTGCATCAATGGTCCAATGATATAACAGTTAAGTACCGTGAATGATATGAGAGGGTAAATGTGGATATACAAGGTCAGTCCCATGAGAGTAATCTAGGCAGACAAGGTCTACATTGAAAATTTCAATGATAATGGTAATGATAATGATAATGATTATTTTTATTAACCACACAAACAAACTGAATGATTCAAATAATTAAATAAAACAAATATGAGAAAAAAACTATAGTACTACATTAATAGTGTCGGAAAACGATTCACATATAATTGAGATACAAAATGGAGTCAAAGACATTATTTTTATTGTTTCAAATAAAGTGTGTTTCATATTCTAGGGTTTAATTTCTATGATTTACAGGCGATAACAGTATGCAACATATAAAATTATGTATTACCATGGTTATCTAACACATGTGGGCTTTGAAACTTGGTGAGCTTATTTTCCCAGCTATCAGAGGATCCATCTATTTTGCTCTTTTGATCTGAATGGTCTCAGCTTTTGTTTCAGTACTGATGCCACCTTCTTTACCTCTGAAAAGCTAGTAAGTCATTTGGCCAAATTAAGGTAAAGCAACGAAAAGGATTTACATATGGCATAGTAATCATACAGTAAATTTTAAGCAAAACCACTTAAGGTCTTTTTTTGATGAAGGTATGCAATATCATACAAAAGAGGGAACCATGGATTTAGGCAGCACAAAACTGTTACTTAGGCAGCTCAAGTGACTCCACTAGTTTTGTCAGTAACTGAAGCGCATGCAAAGGAAATATAACTAGTTTGCATATAACTTTTTGAACCAAAAGATTTCTTTGTAATTTCTTTTTACCTGCCCAACCATGGGATTCCTCTTTATCAAACATGAACTGGATGATGAAGAAGAAATAATCAAAGGTCCCCAAGATCATCAAAGACTAGAGTAGGAAAAGAAAGAAATCCATCCCTTAGTAGAAGTACATACACTTACTTACCATGGTTTAAAATGCTATAGAGGAAGATCACTTAGTAAACAAAAGAATGTTTTCCAGGAGTTTAGAAGTGAAATTATACCTTGAAACATCTTATGCATCAAGTTCTGCTCATACAGGAATATCATCTCAGCAAGGGATGCATCATAACTGTTGTTAAGGCAAGCCTGCTTTTTCAGAACTTGGATCTCTCTGTGAAGTGCTGAACATTCTTTCCCAACCTAGAAAATTTGCAATTGTCTCTAGAGAAGCAGAGTTGAAGGAAACCAAGGAAACATGAGCAAATTACTGCAACAAGCTTCTCTCTCAATGAGTTCAAGTGAGAATCAAGTTCTGCGTCATATCCTCCTTCAAGTGATTAAGTTCTCGACAAACAAGTCTTGCTGGATAACAATATGCATCAATATAACTGTTAGAACTGCAATTTTTTTTTTGTTAAATCATTTAAACAATCTTGAAAAATTTCCACCTCTCTTAATGTCAAAAGAAGAGCAAAATGGTAAAAGGAGGCCTGAAAAGGTACAGCTACTTTTTCCCATTTGCAGAGAAAGTAATAGCTGAATAAAGAATGTTCAAGAAATTTTTTGGTTTGCCCATTTTGATAAAAAGAAAAGAATTTTTGAATCCTTCATACAAGTTAAGTATAAAATTTTAAAGCTAGTAAATTAGAGATAATTTAACCAAAAAAGCAAGTTGGAAGTCTCCTAGCTATGAAAAGAGATAGTCGAAGAAGTAACATCATGAAAGGCATCATATCCTATAGTTCATAGCAAGAACAGGTGCAGTAAACAGAAAACAAAATCAGGCGAGATAGAACTACCAGTGCCTGCATAAATTAACTCCTTTCAGATAGAAACCTACAGCTTTTCACAGTGAAGCCCCCTCAGGTACAACAAAACAACATTGAAGACAGTACATTTTTTTATGCTCATTCTCTTTCAGAATTTCTTAGGTCATGTTCCGAAGGTATGAAACACCCTATGACATAGCAAAATAAAATAAAATAAAATAAAGTAATTAAATAAATATGATTACAATATTTGAACAGGGTTGGCCTTGATATTATCAATCTAAAGGTTATTAAGCATTTGATGGTATTCAGTGACTGTATAGGAAGTTTATCCAGTACGCAAAACAAGGAAGGTCTGAGGCCCTAGAGGCTCAAAGCGGTAGCGTCCCCGGTGTACTTCGTGTGGCTCGTTTCCGGCTCAAGAAAATTTGAAAATTAAATATTTATACTAAAAGATTAAAAATTTAGCTAAAAGTTTTAAAAGATATTCTAAAATTAATATCATAGAGAGCTGACTCGGACATTAGAAACGTACATAAGAAAAAAAGGTTTCCCACAATCTAAATCTATACAATCTATACAAAAATAAATAAAACCCGGAAAGCGGAGTAGGAAGCACCAACCATTATTGAGCCCAGCGTAAAATTGGCCCGGCTACATTACGGAGCGCTTGGTGCTTAGGCCTTTCTTGCTTCCAGGGCCCAGCTTTCCATTTCATTGATAGCAGATTTGCTTATCAGCTAAACACATCTTGCTCTAGCCTCTTTGGGGTGTACTTGTAAAGCTCAACACTTCCTTAGATCAAAGAATGATGCGATGTCTCAAAATATGAAAAGAAAATAATCTTCAAATGCTATAATACAAAATGCAATAATATGATATAATGCATGTATATGGTCAAATCCCTAGCAGCATAATAAAATCTAGATTTTAGTGACTATCATCAAAATCTATCCAATCCATCACATCATCAACATCATCAATTTCCTCTTCAAATTTATCATTCTCTTCATCTAAATTTGTGGATTAGCGAAGAGGAGATGAGAGTCTTGATTCTACTTAGTTGGTTGTGTATTAATCCTAATTTCCTTGGCTGGTGTATGTTAGCCTTTTTATTTTTTAATCATCAAAATCGTGGATAAGATTTAAAGTTAAACTAAATATTTTTAAAATAACCAAATAAATTTGTGATATTACGAGGCGTGCCTAGGTCCCATGTGAGTCTTTGTGCTGGGCTCAAGGCCAGCGCCTTTATAGCAGATTACCCACGGCACCTATAAAGGCACAAATCTGGCCCAGGCCTTGAGGCACGAGAGCCAGTGGCAGCAACTATGAATTTGGCGTCTCCTTTCTTTCGGATCATTTGTGGAGCATTAATGTCAGCCAATTCTAATGAAGCTGTCTATAGCCAAATCAAATGAGGATAAAGAAAAAGAGAAGAGTGTTACAGCTACTTCATAATTAGCTTTCAGTAAGATGCTGGCAACTTAAAATTAACTTAGAATTATCCCATCAAACAATAGAAATTGATCATTGATACCACATATTCTAACCCATTTCAAATAGAAGAGAGGAGTTGAGTGTTAGACTTGTATGTTACCCCTTTATTTTCAAGATGAATAGCAATCCTCAACTATGAAGTATTCAACGCAAAGCATTGCACCTTGAAAAATCAAATTGTGCAGGAATTTAACAACCCCCAACCCCGCCACGAGCGATTCCGGACCAAGATGTTCAAAGCAGCTATACCACCCAAGAGGAAAAATGTACAAAGCTAAGAATCCAGAAATGTTAACCAAATGGCGGCTGTGAAAACCAGAATAATACTTATGCAAACTATTTCAAGTCCCACTTTCATATAGTTTTAGGTTTGTTTCTTCCCATATATATTAATCACATTCACCAACCAAAAAAAAAAGGGCAAAGGATTAGCTTGAAGTTCCTACAGTTTGGTTCATGTTTTTGTGCTTCATTCACAGCTTGTCCCAATTCAAGGCCGCCCTACAAACTATCACCTTTGGTTAATTTAAAATACAAAACTCAGCAAAAAGGTTGTTCATTTGTTCCCCCAAATAAAAACCCTCAACTTGCTGAAAAAGACTTGTCGTAAATCAAATACCATTGTTTGTGGTTTCAATCTACAGACCATCAGCATAACAAATTGCGCCTCTCATCCGTTTTAGATCAAGTATAATACCACAATTATCTATCACTAAGGGCTAATAAATGATCCACAAAACAATCTGATAATCAATCGTTCATAATCCTCAAAAATAACGACCACATATTTCAAACAATCACAAACAAAACACTAAATCATCTACAAAACAACCAAATCCATGAATAATGCGGACAAAGCCGAGGACTTTATACCTTGGCAAGCTCATCAGATTGCTTCTCCCCACATCCCGTGATGATTGAAGCCTGCCTGAGAAATCCAAAAAGTTCAAACTTTAGGGTTGAGAAGAATTACAGAGAGAGATCAATAGATCGTTCGGTGAGATCATCCGTAACTTGAGGGTTAGGACTGGGAGGCGCCATCGAGGAGATCGTCGGCGGCGTTGAGGACCTCGTTGATGAAGCGCTGCGGGTTGAGATCACAAGCATCGAAGACGGCCTCTCGCTCTCTCCCTTCCCTCCATGAATTTGGGGCTGAGTTTTGAAATGAGCGGGAGAGGCCTCAACCGTCCGATGTGTTTTGAACGGCCAGAGATGCCTTGAAATATGTATGGATCACAAGATCAGCAACTTCTTCAAATAAATAAAAAATGAAATTTTCATCAATTAACTTTTGGAATTGTTTTGATTTGTTATCTTAGAAAATTGAGTATTTTTTCAGTTGGTAAAAATGTTTATTAAATGAAAATTTTAAATAAAAAATAAATAAATAACAAGCGAATTATATATACCCTTACATGTGCTTAGTAGTAATATGAACTGCATTGAAGCAGGGGGAATGTACAATATAAGTTCCCATCATATTAAACACTTTAGAAAAGCAAATTTATATTGGAATAATGAAAGTGTAGTATGCAAGCTAACATTTATTTTAACTGATATGATTCCAAGAGAAATTTTTTCCTCATGATGAATGCAAAAGGTTGATTAAATTAAATATAAGCACATTTTTTTTTTTCTTTTTGGTAATAAGCATGGTAGAAGTTTAAACGGACATTGAAATATTTGCAACTATACAATAAATTTAATCAAATAAGAAATATAAAATGCAAAGTACTTGTCCTACTGGATATTATCCAAAGATATGTATCTAATTAAAGAATCTTAATCATACCTTAGTTCTCATTATTCAAGCACTTGATCATCAATATGTGTTTGCACAATGTTTATGAGGTGATGAAGGGTAAGTACTTGAAAAGAGAAGATGTCAAATGTTGGCCAAGACTTCGGAGAAAACAATCTTTCAGATACTTGTCGCATTGTAGGGCGAGCCTGTGGATCAGTGTTGATGCAATGCATTGCTATTAAAATCACAAAAAGCACTTGATTCATGGTCACTTGATCAGCTATATGAAGGGGAAGGGGAAGACGTGGATCAAGGATATCTTTCACCAGCATACTCAATGATAAGTTGCTTAGGAGATCCCCAGGATGCGTTCCACATATCACTTCAAGTGCTACAATTCCGAAACTATATACATCACATTTTTCAGTCACTCTCATGGCATAGGCAAGCTCTGCAAATACAAATCAAGTGTAAAAATAGTAATAGTTTAGTTTTCTCCATCATTGTTCATGTACAAGGTTGATAAATCTAAAAGGTCACATGGGTAAGTCTAGTTATAACAAAGTTAGAATAGAAGAAGCAATCAAATCGATTTGGAGATGCATACATACCTGGTGCGATGTATCCGTATGTGCCCGCAAGCAAACTCCAATGTGATGAATTAGGTTTTAACAGTCGAGAAATACCAAAGTCTGCAACACAAGCCTTGTACTCTTCATCCAAAAGAATATTGTTGCTCGTTATGTCTCGATGAACGATAGGTGGATTACAATCATGATGCAAGTAAGATAAAGCTTGAGCAATGTCTTGGACAATACCAGTTCTTTTGATCCAATCCAACTTCATTGCTTCTTGCTCAGATCTTAGAGTGGCACCCAGACATCCTCTCTCCATATATTCATATGCAAGAAAGCTGAATTTATCAGTAGAACAAAAACCATAAAACCTCACAATATTTCGATGCCGAACTTCAGTTAATGCTTGTATTTCATTTTGAAAAGCTTGTTCATTCACTTGGGCTTCTTCATCTTTTTGAATTTTCTTGATAGAAAGTGTCACTCCTGATGATATTGTTGCTTTATAGACAATGCTACAAGATCCAGTACCTATTTGATACTTCTCATCAAAATTTTCTGTCACTCTAATAATCTCTTTGTATGCTTTCTTGCCGTGATTGACTCCCCAAATGGAGAAGAAATGTTTATCAAATTCTTCCCTTGTGTCATTTGTAATGGACTTCTTTCTCTTATAGAAAAGTAATACGGATACCCCAATTATCAAAAATAAGATACCAAATGTCAAAAGAACAATCAAAATAATGATTTTGTGATGTTTTTCTATATCACCTCTGCTTACTAACTGCGATTGATGACATGGAGGTAAACCATGCACTTGACCACATAAGCCCTTATTGTGGATAAACCACTTGAGGGGAGCTGCTCGAAAGAAATGGGTCTCTGGAACAGGACCTTCCAGGGAATTATAAGATAAATCCAATGATGTTAAGCCTATCATTAATTGAAAAGAAGATGGAATGCGACCAACCAACTCGTTATGTGATAAATTCAACTCTTGCAACATGATTAAATTGCTAAGTTGTGGTGGTATTTCTCCTGTGAAAAAATTATTACTCAAGTCTAGTACTTCATGTAAATTCAAGTTACCAAGTTGAAAAGGAATCACACCACTTAGTTTATTACTGCTCAATTTGAGTGAGTGCAATTTACTGCAGTTCTCCAACCATATTGGTATTTCTCCACTCAAATTGCTGCTTGACAAATCTAGAGCTTCTAATGAAGATAGATCCCCAAGTTCTGATGGTATGGCTCCAGTGAGATGATTGTTGCTCATGTTTAGGTAAAATATATTAGATAATTTACCAAACTCTCTTGGGATCTTTCCCTCTAGATTGTTGGAAGAGATATCAAATCGTCGTAGCTTTAGCAATTGACCGATTTCCAAGGGTATTAATCCGCTGATTCTGTTTCCCGCGATTCTAAGGCTTGTCAAGTTAAGGCATGCTCCCCAAGATGGTGATAAAGTACCAGACAATCTGTTAAAGCTTAGATCAATATAATCCAAATATGGATGAACACCAAAGCTTTGAGAGACATCTCCAGTGAATTGGTTTTCTTCAAGCCGTACCCTGAATAAGTTTGTTGAATTTTTCAAACTGGTCGGAATGGGACCTTGGAAATTATTATTGACTAAAGCAAGATGCTGAAGCAAACCTCCTTTAGCCAAATCTAATGGTAGATTACCAGAAAGGTTATTGTTTGCTAGCTCAAGAATAATTAAGTTTGTAAGGTTCTCAAATTCATTGGGCACTTTACCAAAGAGATGATTGTTAAATAATTTTAATTCAGTAAGACCTTTCAAATTTCCAAGAGATGGAGGAATGGTGCCAATTATTTTATTGCTAGATAGGTCAAAATTTTCAAGTTTGGTCAGGTTTCCAATGCTATGTGGGATGGGACCAATTATTTGGTTGTTAGATATTTGAAAAACTTTCAAGTTCATTAGATTCCCAATCTCACTAGGAATGAAGCCATTTATGTTATTACTATAGAGGTAACAATAATCAAGCTTTGTTAGATTTCCAATGCTATGCAGGATGGAATCAATTATTTGGTTTTGAGATACATCAAAAGTTCCCAAGTTCACTAGATTCCCAATTTCATTGGGAAGGGAGTCATTTATGTTATTTGTACCTAAGTAAAAATTTTCAAGCTTTGTCATATTTCCAATACTATGTGGGATGGGACCAATTATGTTATTGTTAAAGAGGTAAAAGCCTTTGAGTTTGATCAGATTTCCTATAGGGTATGGTATGGATCCATATAATTGGTTCCCATCAAGGCCTAATAGGTTGAGTTCAGTTAGATTTCCTATGCCTGGAGGAATGGAACCAGTTAAATTGTTTTTAGCGAGATAAAGTGTCTTGAGACTCACCATATATCCAATCTCATGAGGGATGGAGCCTGTGAGCTTATTTATCCCTAAGGACAAATAATTGAGTTTGGTCAAGTTTCCTAACTCTAGAGGGATGGAACCAACTAAGAAATTTGCACCGATGTCTATTAATTGCAGGTTCAGAAGCTTTCCAAAAGAAAGAGGTATGGAGCCACTTATCTGATTATACAAGAGCTGCAAGGTCATGAGCCTTGTCAAATTGCCGAGCTGTAATGGAATGATGCCTGTGAGACTGTTGTTACCGAGATCAAGGATGGTGAGCTTGGACAAAGCTGAAATGGCTGCAGGGATGGATCCATGTATATGGTTGTCACTGAGGTCGAGCACTCTGAGTGATGGCAGAGCTGAGAAGTTGAGAGTCTCCAGCTTCCCTTCTAGTCCCAACTGTTGTAGTTGGAGTCTGGTGATGGTTGGCATAAGATGGCCATCATATCTGCAAGTGATTCCAGTCCAGTTGCATGGACTGATTTTTGATGTCCAGGTGTTAAGGAGCTCTTGTGTTTTAAGGGCTGCCTTCCATTGAAGAAGAGCTCTCCCTTCGGATTCAATCTTTGAGGCCGTTGCCATGTTAAAAACAGGGAAACAAAGATTGGAGAAGAGTGGCACTAACATTGAGAGCACCACCATAATCAATGTTTGGATGGTGGTGAACTTTGAGCGAGGCCATGGTTCCATGCATGTTGAAGTTATGTATTCCTAGAAAGCCTCTAGTCATGTTCTTGTGGTTTTGTTAGGAGGACCTTGTGGACCTTTATATACCATCACAGCACCAAAGATAATTCATTTAATAATTAATCATCTTAAAAAATAAAACTTAATTATTGTTTGTTAGCATTCAACCACACTGATAGCTACGCACGGCAACCACATTAATATTCTCAACAGTACGTCTTTAAAATTCCTTTCACATTAAAATGATGTATTAAAATACTTTATAATTGCATTGTCATGAACTTCGTATGCAGTGGAAAATCGTCAAGACTTTGAATAATCACACTAGTCACAAACAGTCATCCATAGATTTCCGGGTGAAATGTTCGTATTTATGTAGAATATTTTCAATTAAAACACTTAATTTTATTAGAAATGATATTTCCATACATTAATTAAGAGACGGACTTTAGGTTAGACTTGTGATCCTGATGTATAAATATAATGATGTTTCCCTCTCATTGTTCACTTCCCGCATAGAGAGTTTCAACTATTACTTGCGAAGTGGAGGACACGGCATACATTTTTGAATTGGTTGCAAGTCCAGAGTCAAGGTCATTGGTGTTGAATGGAAAATATATACAATATTTTTCTTCATTTTTATTTTGGTTTGAAAAGTATATATCAGGATAAACAACTTTAAGTCATGGGTACATATTTGAAATTTGGTATGTTGTGAAAGATTAATTATTAATTACATCCTAATAATATTATTTATTGAAATCTCGTTCATAATCTTCAACTTTTATTATTATTTGACAAAACACAGGTAAACCATAAACACATTAGAAAACTAAAGCGATATAATGAGCTCAAAGATACAAAACAATGAGAACCAAGAGATCACCGGAGGAAAGATAACAAAAACACATAGTGTATAATATGAGTCCACTTGAGGTGGATATAGTGTGAAGATCTAGGATTTAAGAAGGCCGGCCACTAGGCGTAGAGAGGATCTCTTCCTAGAGTGCAGCACACAATAATAGCTATAATCTAGCCAGCGATAACATTGGAGTCATCAGTATCACTAGGGTTACGCTCCAGATACCAACAATATAAACATGTGACTAATTTTGAGAATTGGTTAATATAATGAGAACAATGTTTATCCTGCTTTTATTCTATGAAAGTACACTACATTATTGTGGTGTTGAGATTTGGTTCTCTTTTCAATTTAATTTTTGTTGATCATTGAGGAATAATCAAAATATTTTCTTGATGCCAAACACTGCCTAGCATATAAATAATCTAAGCGCACGTTCAGGAAGTCAATGGAGCACTTTAGCTTCTAAATAGATTCACCTGAGAATTGCTGACTCAGGTCTCTAGCTGCAGAAATCCAAACAAAAAGCATATAAATAATCTTAGAAATAACTGAATATGAGGTAAGAGCATGTAAGTCGAAAATACGATGCCACTATTCAAGCAACATTTAATAGCTGCCAGTATTTCTTTTTAAAATTAAAATATATAAATTACAAAGCGAGACGTAGTATATATTTGTATGTAAGAATATACAAGTATATCAAATGAGCAAATACGAGTGCGTAGAAAAAGTCATTTCTTCCGTCCATGATCCAATAATATAACTGGACTGTTGCGCATGAATACAGGGGTTGTCAGTCAAGGTCATCCATGAGAGTGACATACATAGACATACATAGATAGTCAGTCATCCATGGAGATAGAACCGTGGATGAAGGGATTATCCGTCAAGGTCTTCTATCAGAGTGATGTAGATAGTCTAAGTCGTCTATGACAGTGGGCGCTTTGTTCCTAATTTTAGGACTTCACTGACTCAGCTACCTCTTTTCATTCCTTTTTCTTAGCTACGTCATTTCATTCCTTTTTCTTTACTCCTACGTTGGATTGGTTTTCTAGTATATTTGCATTTTGTCTTGTATTTTGTTATTTTATTGTGGTTTTTCAACTCGTTTTTGTGTGTGAGTTGCTTTTTCCGTTTTTAAAAATTAGCAGTTTGTTTGTTTTATTCAAAAATCTAAAAAGTTTGTCAAAAGTATCTGTGAAAATGATATACGTGGTACCGCGTGAATGAAGGTATTGTCAGTCAAAAATCGTCTATGAAATAATGTAGATGAGTCAAGGTCTATTTTTGGAAAATTTCAATGTTAATATTTTATACTTATCATCACACACAACAACAACAACAACTGGATTGGTTTTTGTAGCATATTTGCATTTTGTCTTGTATTTTGTTATTTTATTGTGGTCTTTCAACTCTCGTTTTGTGTAGAGTTGCTTTTTCCGTAAATTAGCAGTTTGTTTGTTTTATTCAATGTTAATATTTCCAATAAATATGTGGTTTTTCCACTTTTTATACAAACAAAACAAAACACACACCAATATTTTTAAATAATAAAATAAAATATGAAAAACAAACACACCAATATTTCTGAGGTATGTACACTGTTATTTGATTCTTATCTATTGCAATTGTACTAAGATCACAAGTTTTCCTATCTCATTAGTTATGTTTCCAGAGATCTCATTGCAGAAAGCGGACAACCCATAAAGCATGCTTATGTTACCTAGGCCTAGTAGAAATTGAATCATTTATACTATTGCTTGCAAAATGAATGTAGTTCATATGAACAAGATTTCTGATCTCATTAGGAATGGAACAAGAGATGTTATTACCCTCAGAAATTACTTGACCTGTAGTTGAAACTCATGCTAAATTTGAGAGTATATATGACTGAAAAGTGAAAGTATAAGCTTGTCTTGTCTCATATCATCAAGTGGGGTAGGTGGCTCACTGGCAATTAATTCAATCAAACAAAAACTTAAACTTCAATTTTTTCCAAAATATATATGACAGTACTTGGCCAAGTTTGAAGGCGGGAGGAATATAACCTTTCATTATATAATTGGTGATGTATATACATTACTAGGTTTAAAGGACAAGAAGAAATCTTCTATTCTGTTATGAGTCAAGAGCAATATATTTTTTACATAATTAGAGTAGTTATCTTTATTTATATTGAAAGGGGAATGTGCATAATCAAGATAGTAATGGTTCAAAACTAAAGCTAGCACTGAAACATAAGCCATTAGTTTGAACAATTTTTTTTATTTGAATAAATAGTTTGAACAAATGTAAACAAGGTTCTTTTTTTTTCTAAAAATAAAATAAAGTAAAAAGGAAGAAGGAATCATTTGGAAAATTTGAAACAAAGTTAAGTCTATTTCCAAAAGCCATTTTTATTTTCAAAATATTAATTCACTCCAACAGTCCTCATTATGAACTTTCCATGGTGTCGAGAGTTAAATTAGCCGGCATAGTTAACCACGATCTTGGCATTTCCTGGCACTTTGTACATTAAGTGGAAATATAAATGCAAAGGAAAATATGAATGCAGAACCTGCTAAAGTTAAGATGTAGAGCATGTAAGGGTTTGCATTATTTGTAAGGTTACCTTTGATTGAAAATATTTCCAATGAAAAATTAAACTTTAAGAAACAACATACTTCTTCCGAGTTAAATGGATAAAGGCATGAATCTCTTTTTTATTTCTTTCCAAAAACTTAAGCAAACAGCAAGGGATGAATTAATAGAAACGTAGAATAATCAACTCAATAGGTAACTAGGAATATCAATCAATCATGCTGCTCATGAGCTGCTCTAATTTGGCTCTATAAAGCTTAAACTCAACTCAAAATTTCAAGCAAATCTTGAATGGGACCAAGCAGGATCAAGCTTGACTTGTTTACAAGTTTACAACCCTACCAACATGTTAAAAAAAAATTCAACATGTATGTTTTCTTTAAAATAGAACAACCGCTTTATTAAATTAAAAAGGGAGTTAATTACAGCAGAACAAGATAATGGAGATAAAAAGGAGAGTTCATTACAACATCACAAACTAAGACAAACAAACACAAAAGTTGACTACTTTGAAAACTCAGGGTCAGATCACCCTCCCTTGAGTAACTAGGATTGTGCCTTTCTATTGGTAAAGCCAGTAAAGGTGAAGCACAGATATTCAACATCCATGTTTGGGACGCTTAGTAATATGAGCTGCATTAAACCAAGAATATATAATATTAGTTCTCATCTTATTATACACTTACACAAGCAAATTTATATTGGAAAAGTAGGTATATATATATAAAGTTATTCAAGCTAAGATTTATTTTAACTAATATGATTTGCATGAGATATTTTTCTCTCACGACGAATGCATAAGGTTGATTAAAATATAAGCACTTTTTGTTTTTCTTTTAGTGATAAGCATGGCTGAAGTTCAACCTAGATACTGAAATATTTGCAACTATAGTAAAATTTCTATCAAACAAGAAATATAAATGCACATTAATAGTCATATTGCATATTAAGCAAGAATATGCATCTTATTAAAGAAATTGAGCTGAATGAGACTTAATCGTACCTAAGTTCCCGTTATTCATGCGCTTGATCATCAATATGCACTTGTACAATGTTTATGAGGTGATCAAGTGTAAGTGCTTGAAAAGAATAGTTGTTAGATGCTGGCAAAGACTTTGGAGAAGACAACATTTGAGATACTTGTTGCATTGTAGGGCGAGCCTGTGGATCATTGTTAATGCACTGCATTGCTACTAAAATCACTGAAAGCACTTGGTTTGTGATCACTTGATCAGCTATATGAAGTGGAAGACGGGGATCAAGGATATCTTTCACTAACATACTCGATGAAAAGTTGCTTAGGAGATCACCAGGATGTGTCCCATGTATCACTTCAAGTGCTACAATCCCAAAACTATATACCTCACATTTTTCAGTCACTTCCATTACATAGGCAAGCTCTGCAAATACCAATAAATTAATTCACATTTAGTCATAGTTCAGTTCAATATTCCATCATTAATGTTCATGTTCAATGTTGGTAAATCTAACAAATCTAATTACAAGAGAATATGAATAGAAGAAATAATTAAAATGACTAGGAGATATATACATACCTGGTGCCATGTACCCATAGGTGCCTGCAAGTAAACTCCAATGTGATGAGTTAGGTTTTAGCAATCTTGAAATACCAAAGTCTGAAACACAAGCCTTGTACTCCTCATCGAGAAGAATGTTGTTGCTCGTAATGTCTCGATGAATGATAGGTGGAGCACAATCATGATGCAAATAAGATAAAGCTTGAGCAATGTCTTGTATAATGCTAACTCTCTTGATCCAATCTAGGTCCATTGCCCTCTCTTCAGATCTCAAAGTGGCACCCAAGGTTCCTCTCTCCATATACTCATATGCAAGAAAGCTGAATCTATTAGTGGAGCAAAAGCCATAAAACCTCACGATATTTCGATGACAAATTTCAGTTAATGCTTGTATTTCATTTTGGAAAGCTTGCTCATTAACATGGGCTTCTTCTTCTTGAATTTTCTTAATAGCAAGTGGTAAACTCTGATTGATAGTGGATGTAACTTTTGTATACTGGTGCTAGATGCGTTTTCAGTACCGATCCGATGCTTTTTCACTGAAAATTTTCTGTCGTCGTCTGATGATCTCTTTGTATGCTTCCTTTTCCATGATTGACTCTCCAAATAGAGAAGAAATGGCCGTCAAATTCTTCCCTCGTGTCATTTATAGGGATCTCTCTTTTCTCTTATAAGATGCACAGCGTGAAATATTCCACTTATCACGAAATAAGATAAATGAAAAGTGCCATAGTGCCAAAACAATAATCAAGATAATGACTTTATGTTGTTTCTTTGCATCATCTCTAGTTGTTGACTGGGATTGAGCACATAGAGGCAAACCATGCACTTGACCACATAAGCCCTTGTTGTGTGTAAACCATTTAGTGAGCTGTTTGAAAGAAACGGTTCTCCGGAACCGGACCTTCCAAAGAATTATAAGATAAATCCAATAATGTTAAGCTTGCCATTGATTGAAAAGAAGATGGAATGTGACCAACCAACTCATTGTGTGACAGATTCAACTCTTGCAACTCTCGTTAGCTTGCTAAGTTGTGGTGGTATTTCTCCCGTGAATAAATTGTCACTTAAGTCTAGATCATCATGCAAGTTTAAATTACCAAATTAGCCAGAAGGGATGGAAAAAGCGACCAAGAGGATTATTGCTCAATCCTGAGTGTGTGCTCAATTTAATGCAATTTCAACCAGATTGGTATTTCTCCAATCAAATTATTTCTGACAAATCTAGAAACTTCTAATGAAGATGATCCCCAAATTTCGGGTGGTGGCGGGTCTCAAAAGTGAGGATGATTAAGTTTGTTTAAGTGGTTCATGGAAGAGATAAGATGACTTTACCCAACTCCTTGAATTTTTCCATAAAATTGTCGAAGAGATGTCAAGCATCTCAGTAACATTACAATTGAATGATTGTGTATTTGTCTCGGCCGATTCTATCGTTGACATTTTAAACCCTTAATGTTGAGGCATGCTCCCAAGACGCAAGATAAGTGCCGCATAACTGTTAAAGCTTAGATCAACATAAACCAAATATGGATGAACACCAGTTTTGAGAGACATCTCCAGAGAATTGGTTCTTATCAAGCCGGACCCTTACTAAGTTTGTTGAATTTTTCAAACTCATTGGAATAGAACCTTGAAAGGAATTGCTGTGTCCCAAAACCAATATATTGGAAGTAAACCTCCTTTTGCAAAATCTGGTTGTATAGTACCGGTGCATCTCAACCGGTCCATGAATTGAACTGCCAGATGTGCATTGGAGATACATTCATCATCAGAGGCCATTGTAGAAGGTACCCTTTCAATAAATTTTTTCTTATGTTACCTAGGCTAGGCTAGAAGGAATAGAATCATTTATACTATTGCTTGCAAAATGAATGTAGTGCAGATGAACAAGATTTCTGATATCATTAGCAATGGAACAAGAGATATTATTACCCTCAGAAATTACTTGACCCGTAGTTGAAACTCACACTAAATTTGAGAGTATATATGACTGAAAAGTGAAAGTATAAGCTTGTCTTGTCTCATGTCATCAAACGGGGTAGGTGGCTCACTACCAATTAATACAATCAAACAAAAACTTCTACTACCCTTAAAGGACAAGAAGAAATCTTCTACTCTGTTATGAGTCAAGAGCAAATATATTTTTAACATAATTAGGGTAGTTAGCTTTGCATAATCAAGATAGTGATGGTTCAAAACTAAAGCTAGCACTGAAACATTAGCCATTAGTTTGAACAAGTTTTTTTTTTTTTAATTTGAATAAATTGTTTGAACAAATGTAAACAAGCTTCTTTTATTTTCTGAAAAGAAAATAAAATAAAAAGGAAGAAGGAATCATTTGGAAAATTTGAAACAAAGTTAAGGCTATTTCCAAAATACATATTTTTATTTTCAAAATATTAATGCACACCAACAGTCCTCGTTATGAACTTTGCATGGTTTTAGAGTTAAATTAGCCAGCATAGTTAACCACAATCTTGACATTTCCTCGCACTTTGCCCACTAAATGGAAATATAAATGCAAAGGAAAATATGAATGCACAACGTACTAAAGTCAAGATATAGAGCATGTAAGGGTTTGTATTATTTGTAAGGTCACCTTTGATAGAAAATATATTCAATGAAAAATTAAACCTTAAGAAACAACATACTTCTTCCGAATTAAATGGATAAAGTCATGAATTTCTTTTTTATTTATTTCCAAAAACAGAAGGAAACTGCATAGGATGAATTAATAGAAATGTAGAATAATCAACTCAATAGGTAGCTAGCAATATCGATCAATCAAGCTGCTCATGAGCTTCTCTAATTTGGCTCTATAAAAGCTTAAACTCAACTCAAAATTTCAAGAAGATCTTGAATTGGACCTAGCAGGATCAAGCTTGACTTGTTTACAACCCTACCAAAAAAAATATATATATTCAACATGTATGTTTTCTTTAAAATAGAACAACCGCTTTATTCAAATAAAAATGGAGTTAATTACAGCATAAAAGGATAATGAAGATAAAAAGGAGAGTTCATTACAACATCACAAACTACCAAAGACAAGAGGAATGTTACACAGTAACAAATACAAGTGTGATCATGGCTCACTGTTACAGAATAACCTCCCTGTGAGTAAACCCGTGGATTGTGCTCTTTTTATTAGGTAAAGGTGAAGCACAAAGATCTGACATCCATGTTTGGGACAGCTTTAGTAATATGAGTCAGCATTAAACCAAGAATATACTATAATATTAGTTCTCGTGCTTATTATACACTTAGACAAAGCAAATTTATATTGAGTAGGTCTCATGTGTATATAATGTGTTCAATCTATGATTTATTTTAATATTATGGTTTACATATCTCAAGACAGCAAAAGTTTGATTAAAATTTAAGTACTTTTTTTTTCTTTTAGTGATAAGCATGGCTAAAGTTCAACCGAATACTAAAATATTTGCAACTATACTAAAATTTCTATCAAACAAGAAGTATAAATGCACAGTAATAGTCATTGGATATTAAGCAAGAATATATATCTTATTAAAGAAACTTAGCGGAATGAGACTTAATTGTACCTAAGTTCTCATTATTCATGCGCTTGATCATCAATATGCACTTGTACAATGTTTATGAGGTGATCAAGTGTAAGTGCTTGAAAAGAATAGTTGTCGATCTTTGTAAACGACTTTGGAGAAGACAACCTTTGAGATACTTGTTGCATTGTAGGGCGAGCCTGTGGATCATTGTTAATGCATTGCATTGCTACTAAAATCACTAAAAGCACTTGGTTTGTGATCACTTGATCAGCTATAGGAAGTGGAAGACGGGGATCAAGGATATCTTTCACTAACATACTCAGTGAAAAGTTGCTTAGCAGATCACCAGGATGTGTCCCATTTATCACTTCAAGTGCCACAATCCCAAAACTATATACGTCACATTTTTCAGTCACTTTCATTACAAAGGCAAGCTCTGCAAATAGTAATAAATTAATTCACATTTAGTCAAAGTTCAGTTCAATATTCCATCATTAATGTTCATGTTCAATGTTGGTAAATCTAATAAATCTAATTACAAGAGAATATGAATAGAAGAAATAATTAAAATGATTAGGAGATATATACATACCTTCATAAAACATGTCCCATAGGTGCCTGCAAGTAAACTCAATGTGATGAGTTAGGGTTTTAGCAATCTCGAAATACCAAAGTGCGAAACACAACTGGTACTCCCTCATTGAGAAGAATGTTGTTGCTCGTGTTATGTCTCGATGAATGATAGGTGGAGCACAATCATGATGCAAATATGATAAAGCTTGAGCAATGTCTTGTATAATCTCTGACTCTCTTGATCCAATCGGGTCCATTGCCCTCTCTTGAGATCTCAAAGTGGCACCCAAGCTTCTCTCTCCATATACTCATATGCAAGAAAGTTGAATTTGATTTGTAGAGCGAAACCATAAAACCTCACAATATTCCGTATGCAATTTCAGTTAATGCTTGTATTTCATTTTGGAAAAGCTTGCTCATTCACTGAGCTTCTTCTTCTTGAGATTTTCTTAATAGCAAGTGTCAATCCAGTGATAGTGATGCTTTGTATACTATGCTAGATGCTCCGGTACCGATCCGATACTTTTCACTTTGAAGTCTCATCACTCTAATGATCTCTTTGTATGCTTCCTTTCCTTGATTGACTCTCCAAACAGAGAAGAAATGGCCATCAAATTCCTCCCTTGTGTCAATTACAATGGATCTCTTTCTCTTAAAACAACGCAATGTGAATATTCCACTTATTAGAAATATGGTAAGTAAAGTGCCAAGTACCAAAACAATAATCAAGATAATGACTTTATGTTGTTTCTTTGCATCATCTCTACTTGTTGACTGGGATTGAGCACATAGTGGCAAACCTTGCACTTGCCCACATAAGCCCTTATTGTGGATAAACCACTTAATGGGAGCTGTTTGAAAGAAATGGTTCTTTGGGACCGGACCTTCCAGAGAATTATAAGATAAATCCAATAATGTTAAGCTTGTCATTGACTGAAAAGAAGAAGGAATGTCACCAACTAACTTATTGTGTGATAGATTCAACTCTTGCAACTCCGTTAGCTTGCTAAGTTGTGGTGGTATTTCTCCCATGAATAAATTGTCACTTAAGTCTAGATCATCATGCAAGTTTAAATTACCAAATTGTGATGGGATGGTGCCATTTAGTAGATTATTGCTCAACTTGAGTGTGCTCAATTTAATGCAATTCTCCAACCGTATTGGTATTTCTCCAATCAAATTATTGCTTGACAAATCTAGAACTTCTAATGAAAATAGATCCCCAAATTCTGGTGGTATGGCTCCTGTGAGGTGATTATTGCTTATGTTCAAGTGAAACATATAAGATGACCTACCCAACTCCCTTGGAATTTTTCCAACAAAATTGTTGGAAGAGATGTCAAGCATATGTAACATTGGCAATTGAACGATTTCCCGTGGTATTTGTCCGCTGATTCTATTGCTTGATATTTTAAAGCTTGTCAAGTTGAGGCATGCTCCCCAAAACGGTGATAAAGTGCCAGACAATCTGTTAAAGCTTAGATCAATATAAACCAAATATGGATGAACTCCAAAGCTTTGAGAAACATCTCCGGTGAATTGGTTGTTATCAAGCCGGACCCTTACTAAGTTTGTTGAATTTTTTAAACTGATCGGAATGGGACCTTGGAACTTATTGTATCCCAAAATAAGATACTGAAGCAAACCTCCTTTGGCCAGACCTGGTGGTAGATCACCAGAAAGGTAGTTGTTAAACAATTGAAGGTTGATTAAATTTGTGAGGTTCTCAAATTCATCAGGCACTTTACCATAAAGATAGTTGTCAAACAAAATCAATTTTATAAGACCTTTCAAACTTCCAAGAGATGGAGGGATTGATCCAGTTATTTGATTATCATATATTGCAAAATTTTTCAGACGGACTAAATTTCCAATCTCGGTAGGAATGGATCCACTTATGTTATTGCTAAATAGGTAGAGCGTTTCAAGTTTTGTTAAGTTTCCAAGTTCATATGGGATAGAACCACTAATTTTGTTGTGAGATATTTGAAAAACTATCAAGTTTGTCATATTTCCAATCTCACTAGGAATGGAGCCATTTATGTTATTATTATATAGATAAAAAAATTGAAGCTTCGTTAGATTTCCAATACTACGCGGAATGGAATCAATTATTTGGTTTTCAGATATGTCAAAAGTTCTCACATTCACTAGATTCCCAATTTCACCAGGAAGGGAGTCATTTATGTTATTTGCACCTAGGTATAAATCTTCAAGCTTTGTCAGATTTCCAATGCTATGTGGGATGGGACCAGTTATGTAATTGTTGAAGATGTAAAGTCCTTTAAGTTCAGTCATATTTCCTATATGGTATGGTATGAATCCATGTAATTGATTCCCATCAAAGCCTAAATAGTTGAGTTCAATTAGATTTCCTATGCTTGCAGGAATGGAACCTATTATATTGTTATTTGCAATATTAAAATCCTTGAGTTTCACCATATATCCAATCTCACGAGGGATGGACCCAGTGAGGTTATTTCTTGCTAAGATTAAAGCATTGAGTTTAGTCAAGTTTCCAAGCATTGGAGGGATGGAACCAACTATGACATTACTAGCGATGTTTAACAAATTTAGGTTTTTAAGCTGTCCAAAAGAAGGAGGTATGGAGCCACTTATCTGATTCTCAAAGAGCCACAAGGTCTTGAGCTTTGTCAAATTGCCAAGTTCTGATGGGATGACGCCTGTGAGATTGTTGTTAGAGAGATCAAGGATGATGAGCTTGGAGAGAGCTGAAATGGCTTCAGGGATGTATCCATGCAGATGGTTGTCACTGAGGTCGAGAACTCTGAGTGATGGGAAAGCAGAGAAGTTGAGAGTCTCCAGCTTCCCTTCTAGTCCCAACTCTCCCAGTTGGACCTTGGTGATGGTTGGCATGAGATGGCCAGCATATCTGCAAGAGATTCCAGTCCAGTTGCATGGACTTTCTGTTGATGTCCAGTTGTGAAGCAGGTCTTGTGATTTGAGTGTGGCCTTCCATTGAAGAAGAGCTCTCCCTTCGGATTCAATATTTGAAGCTGTTGCCATGTTGAAAGCAGGGAAACAAAGATTGGAGAAGAGTAGTACTAACAGCAAAAGCACCATGATCATCATCAATGTTGGGAAGGTGGCTGTGAACTTTGAGGGAAGCCATGATTTCATGTTGAAACTATATATTATTATCCCTAGAAAGCCTCTAGACATGTTCTTGGAGTTTTGTCAAGAGGGCCTTGAGCACCTTTTTATAGTAGCATCACAGCATGAAAGATAATTCACATAATATATAATTAATATCATCTTAAAAATAAGCATTATTTTTAGCATATATTCAATCACAGTGATAGCCAACTACCAGTCTTGATTACAAAATACTTTTCCACAAATTAACTGCATGTGATGAGGCTTGATGTAATACTTGTGATATAATTTGTGGCTTCCTCAGCCAAGTTGTCTAACTCTCAATGTTGAATGTCTTAACAGAATTAAAGCAAGATTCAAGCATCCATTTATAGCCAACATGAATGCACAAAGAAACAGTTGTTCAAATTAGGGGTGTATAATTAAGTGTATTATGTCTCAGAGTTGGTTTTTCTTTTAAATTCTATGCTTGTCATGGATGAATAATCAAATGAGACTTGGTTTTTATTTTTCTATTCAAACCAAAAACAATGTGGAAAATTCAGAAGTAAAAAAGATAAGTGGCCCTCAATTAAATGCAGTTTAGTTATTTCAATGTGGCTACATCCATCTTATCCAGTATATATAATACAGTTTTGAAAATTTACATGTTTCTAAAATTCATGAATAGTATAAAATAACGTTTTTCCTTCAATTTTTTTTAATTTACGTGATTTATCCTTTTTTTAAAAAAAAATTATATATATACCTCAAATAATTATTAAAATTATTTTATCTCATAATAATATAATTTTTCAAACTTTATAATTTTTTATAATTTCTATATAATACATAATTGTTTGTATTTGAAAAAAAATGAAATATGATGATAATTAGCTCAATGGTCACTTCAAAAATCACATAAAAATTGTCATTGTATTTATTTTAATGACATAACGAATTATACATTAAAGTCACATATTAAATTCCAATGACTTTTTTCAAGTGCTGTTATAAATCACATATCAAATTCTAATGACCTTTTTATAGTGGTGAATCACATATTAAATTCTAATGACTTTTTCTTCATAGTGCTCTGAATCGAATTTCAACTTTTTTTTTAAAAACTAATTATTTATAAATATTTCTCCAAGGAGGCTCCCTTAATTTTTTTTTTTTTCTTCACTCCAAATGAAAATAAATAAATAAACAAATAAAATTTTGAATAAAATGGAATACATAAATGACTGATAGACTGACCTCATGACTATTTCTGACTCCAGGTAAATAGGATAAAAAACAAAACAAAACAAAAACAGATACTATAGAAATGATATTTTTCAACCAGAGTAAAATATAGTGCATTAACCGCGGACATGCATGTCCATTAATTCTCATAAACTTATTTTAACTAATCTCTCTATATATGTTTTGTGTTTAATAATATATATAAACTGCATTGAATCAAGAATGTATAATATATAAATGTTGATCATATGTTATACACTCAAACAAGCAAATTTTAAATCAAGGTTTCAACCAACATTTATTTTAGAGGATGTGATTGCAATAAGAACTGTTCTTTTCCTTACAGAGAATGCAAAAAGGTCGGTTGAAATAAAAGTAAATTTTTAAGTGATAAGCATGGTGAGAGTTCAAATTAAATTAAAAAAAAATCTATACAAATGCAAGGTAGTAGTCCTGCTAAATATTGACAAGTATATACATACATTTGCGCATTTTTTTTTAATTATCCATAGCCTAATAAGCCAAGAGTTTACACATCTAAGCATCAAAGTTTGGAGAAGAGTAGTACTCCTTTAAAACTTATATCATCTTAAAAATAAGATGATATTTAAAAAGATAAGCATCCACATTGTTAACGAGTATGCATAAATACTCAACTTATCCGTTTTCATGAGCTGAGATTCAAACCTCTTTTCTCAATAAAACATAAATGCTTTTCACAACCGTAGAAGACCCGGTACTAATAGGCCAAGATATTGTTGGCACGGTATTGATAATTCCTTTAATAATTAATATCACCTTAAAAACAAGCATTGATAGCATTCAACCACACTGATGGGGAGGCATAGCAACCACATTAATTAAGACAGTTGGCTGCCAATTGCCAGACTTGATTTCTTCAAGGTGTCTCCCTCTCACTTTGTTTTCAGAGACAGTGAGATTCAAGTCTTTGTGGAGGAGATGGAAGCATATTTAGTAATTATTCACCAACCTTAGAATTTATAGCCAACATGAAATGGTAAGCATGCATTGAAACATTCAAACACAGTGATAAAGACATACATAACAACCACTTTGTCACCAACTAGGTTTACTGTTGTTTTCTCAATCTAAGTGGAAATAAGTAAATAAACAATTTTAGATAAAATGGAATTTAGGAAAGAAATAACAAAGGACTGCCCTCTAC
This sequence comes from Dioscorea cayenensis subsp. rotundata, assembly GCF_009730915.1. Classification (NCBI taxonomy): domain Eukaryota; kingdom Viridiplantae; phylum Streptophyta; class Magnoliopsida; order Dioscoreales; family Dioscoreaceae; genus Dioscorea; species Dioscorea cayenensis. The sequence goes on from NW_024087337.1 coordinate 35,555, forward strand.
GTTCCATATTTTTCAAGCCAAAATTAATATTAATGTAGTACAATACAATATGATCATAATTTTAAAATTACTTAAAAGGAAATGTCTGTCATAGTTGTTTATTCACATATAATTATTTCAACATCTCATTTCATATTGCATCATTCATTCGGTCATTATTTTGCTTGTAAATCCATCAACTGAGCAAACATCAAATGCATTGAAAAAGTCAGTTCCGTCAAGTGCTATGCATGAGGGCTAAATGCAGATAATCAAGGTCGTCAGTGAGAGTGATGTAGTAAGTCAAGGTCTATGTTGAAAATTTCAATGATAATGATAATCTATATTCACCACAAAAACACTGACAACAATATATTGCAAATAACTAAATAGAATAAATATGAAAAACAATTTATAATACTGCATTGATGGTATGGAAAAATAATTTACATATAATTGGGAGAATAAATTGAGTAAAAACATTATCTTCATTGTTTCAAATGAGATGCTTTCAAATGAGCAAGAGCCTCACCTTTACCGGGGATGTCCAAACCCAATCTTATGAAGGATGATTAGTCTTGATCATGAGCTATCTGAATAGTAAATTTTACTAATAAAAAAAATTATATGAATAATATTATACATATTAAAACAATTCTTTGATTGAAGTCCATGAACTAATCAGTTGTATGATCAAACTTCCTTGAGTAAAAGAACTGATAGTACACCATAAGCTTACCAACAGTCTCTACCTGTTACAACATGGTGATAAAGGATGATGGATTTGGGTATGCAAAGTTGGTTGGATACAATTGTAACCAATGCAGTTCAGCTTAGTTGGTAGTTTGGTGACCTCCAAATGGTTATAAGTAGTCACTAATAAATACATCAATGAACTGCTTAAACTTGTAGCTACATAAAGATAAGACAGTCACAAGTCAAGAAATATGAACTCTGATACACACCACTTGATCATCTTGATTAGTCAATACTTGCTTTCAAGTAACATGCTTCCTTCCAATAAAGCACAGATTTACAACAACACACGTGTGGCCGCACACACACACAGCAAAAAAAAAAAGGGTAAAAAAATGGAAAGAAAGAAAGAAAAGCAAGGGCAGAGGAAGGTACCATGATAATGTCATTGCATATTGCTGTTACATATTCTTCAAGACAGTTATTACTCCAAGAATATCATCAAGGCTTGCAGTAAGATCTGAAAAATAAGTAGGGAGACCAAGTAGGATCATATTCTAGGCTTTAATTTCAATAATTTACAGGTGATAGCAGCATGCAACATATGAAATTCTGTATTACCATGGTTATCAAACACATGCTGCCTTTTACTCGGTGAGTTTATTTTCCCAGCAATCAGAGGTTCCATATCTTTTGTTCTTTTGATCTGCATAGTCTCAGCTTTTGCTTGCAGTACTGATGCCACTTTCCTTACCTCTGAAAAGCTACTAAGTCATTTGACCAAATTGAGATAAAGCAAGGAAAAGGATCTACATATGGTGTGGTAATAATAATACAGTAAATTTTAAGCAAAACCACTTGAGGCTTTTTTTATGCTCCAAATCTCAATCTTTAATGAAATTTCAAGCAAGAGAGGGAAACATGGATGGCTAGCTATCGAGTCTTAGAAACAAGCATGATCAAGAAAGGAAAGGGGAAAAAAAGGTCATCCCCAAACATTAAGGCTAGTGTAATGTAAAAGGACAATAATTTAATTTAAAAACTGTTATTTAGGTAGCTTAAGTGATTACACTAGTTTTGTCGTTCACTAATACGCATGCAAAGGAAGTATGATTAATTTGCATAAATCTTTTGAACCAAAAGATTTCTTTGTGATTCTTTTGCCTGTCCGACCTTGGGAATCCTCTTTGTCAAACCAGAACCAGATGAAAGAAGAAATGAAGATGAAATAGTGGATATATATTATTAGGTTATTAAAAGTCAAGGTCCCTAAGATCATCAAAGACTAAAGTAGGAAAGAAAGAATTCCATCCTTGGTAGTACATACTCTAATCTACCATAGTTAAAATGCTGTGGTGGAAGATCACTTAGTAGTTAAATTGTTACATTTGAATTTGGAATGACACAGAAAATCATAAGCAGAATTGAACCACTCCTCGTTGATTCTTCAAATGAAACTATGAAAGAATGGCTTCAAGGTTATCTTGAGGACATTGACATGCTTTGATGAAAACTGCTAAACAGAAACACAAAGCAGAAGTGCAACTAGAACACCATCGAACATGATATACCAGATGTTTGGAAGTGCAATTATACCTTGAAACATCTCATGCGTTGAGTTCGGCTCATACAGCTGCAGTGCCTCAGCAATGGATGCGTCATAACTATTGTTAAGAGACGCCTGCTTTTCCAGAGCTTGGATCTCTCTATGAAGCTCTGAAGATTCCTTCCTAACCTAGAAAATTTGCAATTGTCTCTAGAGAAGCAGAGTTAAGGAAACCAAAGAAAGATGAACAAATAACAGATATTTACTGCAGCAAGCTTCTCTCTTAATGAGCTCAGCTGAGAATCAAGTTCTGCTTCAGAACCTCCTTCTTGAAGTGATAAATTCTCAACAGACAAATCTTGCTGGATAAAAATATGTAACAAAAAAAAGCTGTTAGAACACTAAAATTATTGTTAAACCATTTGAACAATGTTGAAAAGTTCCATCTCTCTTGATTGCAAAAACAAGAGCTAAAACGGTGGTTTGGAAAAAGGTGAAGCTACTTTTTTCCCCACTTTGCAGAGAAAACTAATAGCTTAAAAAGAATTTCTGATAAATTTTTTTGGTTACCGGCTTTAGTAATAATAAAAAAAAAGAAATTTGAATCCTTCGTAATAGTTAAATATAAAACTTTAGAGCTAGCAGGCTATAGTTAATTTAACCAAGAATGGCATGATGGTGGAAGTCTCTGATCCATGAAAAGATCTAGTAGAAGAAGTAACATCATGAAATGCATCACATCCTATAGTTAATAGCAGGAACAGTTGCAGATGCAGAACGCAGAACAAAAAACAGGCAAGATAGGAAGTACCAATGCTTGCATAAATTAGCTCCATTCAGATAGAAAACCTACAGTTTTTTGCAGCAAAAAGCCCTCAGGTACAGAAAAACAATGTCGAAGACAATACTTTTCCCAGATGTTCATTCTCTTGTCCAGAATTCCTTGGGTCATGTTACGAAGGTATGAAACACCCTAAGACATCACAAAAATAAATAAATAAATAAACAATAAACATCACAAAAATAAATAAATAAATAAACAATAAATATGATCAAACTATTAGAGCATGGTTAGCCTTTATTAAACTGAAGGTTATTAATATTAAGCACTTGATGGAGACTCCTTTCTTTAGGATTCATAGTGGAGCATTAATGTCAGCCAATTCAAATGAAGCCATCTATAGACAAATCAAATGAGGCTTAAGGAAAAGAATAAAGTGTTACAGCTACCAAGATTGTTTTTCAGTAAGATGCTGGCAATTTAAATTGAACTTAGTATCATCCACCAAGCAATAGAAATTGATCATAGACACTACATATTCTAATCTATTTTCTGAATCTAAGAGAGAAGTTGAGTGTGAGAATTTGAATGTTACCCCTTTATTTTCCAAGATGAACAACAAGCCTTGATTATGAATTATCTAACGCAAACAAGCCTTGGGCCTTGAAAAAAATCACATTACGCAGGAATTTGACCAGAAAAGAAAGAAAAAAGGGAAGATGTACAAACCTAAGAATCCAGAAATGTTAACCAAATGGTGGTTGTAAAAATCATTATAATAACTTATTCAAACTATATAAGTCCCACTTTTATAGAGCTTTTAGTTTTTCTCTTCCATACATCATTTTTCACCAACCACAAACAAAAGGGCTAAGGAACAGCTTGAAGTTCCCTATGGTTTTGGTCAATGTTTTTTTGTCCTCCATTCATAGATTGTCCCAACTCATGGCCGCCCCTACAAACTAGCACTTTTGGTTAAATTCCTTCAAGCAAGAACCATCTTGCTTAATTTTCAAATACAAAGCTCAGCAAAACGGTTGTTCACTTGTTCCCCCAAATAAAAATAAGAAAGACGTTTTCAGAATCAAATACCATTGTTTGTGGTTAATACCACAATTATCTATCATTAAGGGCTAATAAATGATCCACAAAACACTCTGATGATCAATCGTTCATAATCGTCGAAAATAAACACACACATTTCAGGCAATCACAAACATAACACTAAATCATCCACAAAACCACTAAATCGATGAATAATGCGGGCAAAGCCGAGGCCTTTATACCTTGGCAAGCTCATCAGATTGCTTCTCCCCATATCCCGTGATGATTGAAGCCTGCCTGAGAAATCCAAAAAAAGTGCAAACATTAGGGTTGAGAAGCGTCACACAAAGATCAATAGATCATGCGGGGAGATCATCCGTAACTGGAGGCAGAACTGGAAGGCACCATCGAGGAGATCGTCGGAGGTGTTGAGGACCTCGTTGATGAAGCGCTGGGGGTTGAGATCGCAAGCATCGAAGACGGCCTCGCTCTCGCTTCCCTCCATGGTCGCTGCTCTGATCCTCACTCTCACAATTCAAATGAATTTTGGGGGTGGGTTTCGAAATGAGCGGGAGAGGTCTCAGCCGTCCGATGTAAATTGAACGGTCAGATATCCCTCGAGATATGGATCACTAGATGGTTTGCTTTTTTTATGAGTTTATTTAAAATAAAAAATTAGAATGAAATTTTTCATAATTTAATTTTTTTTTTTTTCAGAAATAGTTTTGATTTGTTATTTTACAAAATTGATTGTTTTCAATTGGGAAAAAAAAAAGTTTGTTAAATTAAGAAAATAGTATGAGTGAGTTTTACCCATTTCAAAATCAACTTCTTTGTTGAGTCTTTAAAGAGGTCTTTGTTCCTCATTTATCTTTTTGTTATTTTGTTTCTATTGCTGGATGTTATTGCCCAGCTAATGGACTCGAGTTTTTATTTTTTACTGTCTTTATTTTTTGTTATTTTTGTTAGTGGAGATTTGTTATTGTTTCTTTTTTCATTAATAGTAGTAATTTATCTATTTTTTAAAAAAAATATTATACTTTTATCCTTATATTCTCCGAAAATGAGACTGAGATGTAGTTTGGTGTTTTTCTAATATATATATTTTGTTTAAAATAATTTATGGTCAAATAGATGATAACAATGAGAAAACAAACTAATTAGCCTAATTAATAATTTTATTTGCTTATATATCTATATATATATACTAGTGTGGCCAGCCCGTGCTGACGCTACGGGGTTATCTATAATGTGTTTTTTTGGGAAAAACTTTACATGTAATTAATATTTTATTTGCTAATAATTGTTGTTTATTAGAAGTGTTTCATTAATTTTTTTTTTGAAAAACACATTTAATTTGCAAATATTTATTCATGTATTAAATACGGGCAAAAGTTCAAGATTTTATTGTCCATTCTAAATAGCAACATAAAAGAGTACAAAATAATTTTTTTTCATTTCATTCATGATTTTCATTATAAATGTGCTTCAGAAACATTTGTATGTTCAACATTGTCATCCATGGTAGCTGGAAGGTTGAGGTCGAACAGAGTGATTTCTGGTGGGTTTTCAGGAGATGAGTTGGATTTGAGAGGTTTTTTCCCATTATTGTTTGATGAGTCAACCTGAAAAAATAATAATGTATTAGCTCATTTTTTTTCATTAAGTAATGTGTTGTTGGTGATTGGGAAGATATACTAAAAAACCATGCTATAGTTACTAATGCATGGATCGTTTAGTGTTACATTTGTTTTCCATGATAATCAGAGTAAGTCAATTAGTTATTCATTTTGTTTTGTATTTTTAAATTGATATGCAAGTATTATTGTTATATGTGATTTTTTTTTTTCATTAATCATGATTAGTCTAAGATTAATTTGTAGTTAACTTGATATTTTTCACATATTTAAATTGAACTTACATTTTTTTTGGAGTGTTCTAGTTGCTCATAGTTCCAATTTAGTTGATGACACTTGTTCATGACATGGGTGGTAGTCCTGTCATTTCAGTAAAATTTTTTACACATTAGCAATAACTATTAATGCATTCATATTTTGGAAAAAAATTACAAAAAACATTTGTAAAAATACTTCGAGTTTCTCCATAAGTTGCTTTGCATTTGAAGCGCAGACAATAATATGTCTTGCACTTGGGTTGATGAAACCTTCTTCTACAGCTTGGTCAATGAAAGAAAGCAATGAGTCGTAGTAGCCATTAAAATTCAATAATCCAACCTACAAAAATGAATAAATTTGTCATAATTTGTTCATAATTTCCATTATGTTTGCCTATAATTGCCATTGAATTACCGGCTTGTTGTGTATGCCTAATTGTGCCCACGTAATCACTTCAAAAAGTTCTTCAAGAGTACCATAACCTCCTGTATAATAATTTCAATTGAGATTAATTATTTTTTTATTTCAAGAGAAAAAATTAATGACTTGTGAGAGGATTTGTATAATGAATGATAACAGAATGATACCAAAATAAAACAATGTTAGTGAATATATAACAAATATGAAATGTAGGTTGTGTAATAACCAGAGCATAGCAATAAAAGCATCGAATGCTGAGTCATCTCGCTTTTCTTTGGTGCATATCGGCCACAGGTTTTACTTCTCCTATAGTGACGCCAGTGATCTGACAAATTTACAAAACAATATATTACTCGAATAGCCATTGGTATTTGTGGTTTTTGGAATAGCTTGTCATAAAAATTCAATAATTTTTTTCATACCTCTTTATCCATTAGAGCTTTTGGGAATGATACTAAGCATATGGAGAAAAAAATGTTAATAACTTCAGCTCAAATAAATGGTGTTTTAAATTATTTTTTTAAATAAACCATACCCAAGAACTTGTTTTCCACCATTAAAGACAGTTTGCGATATCAAGCCCATTAATCCAATATTGCCTCCTCCATATACTAAATTAATGTCTTTCATCACCTGAAGGGATTTGCAAAGTTATTTCATATTTTTTGTAGTTGAGCATACACAAATGAGTAGGCTATATGATTATAAGAACAATAATAGAGAAAGAACAATGGAACGGAAGAGAGAGTGATGAAAAAAAAAATTAAAATTAGGTAAAAGTAAGAAGCCAAACCAGTTCTTTGCCAAGATCAATAGCAGCATCTTGATAACTCTTTTGCTTTCCTAGGCTGCTACCGCAAAAAACACAAATTGTCTTGAATTTGGATGTACTCATTCTCTTTCTTTTGTTTTGCTTTACTAACACTGCGAATTGCATTAAATTATAATAAAGAAAGATAAATTCAAGATGCAAGTATGATATTTTTTTTATTGCTATAAATAAAACAAACTGGTTGATAATTGAATAATAATAATAAGGATGAGCAAAAGAGGATCTTGGAATTGTAGAAAACATTAGACTGATGATATGTATCTTTTGTTGGAGTCTTACCACGTCTGATCTAGGATATTAATGATTGTGTTGGAAGAGTAGTCTATTTCTATATATAGAGAGATGGTTTCCTTGCGTTGTTCTTCTTTGGTTCATAAAAATAGATTTGATTTCCATTCGTACATTTTTTTTCTCTAAAAATGTAATTGAAAATGTTAAAATTATGATAAAATCCAAAAGAAGGGTAGATTTTCTTAAAAGAAGAGTAGATTTTTTTATACAAATCCAGCCAAAAGCTAGCAAACTCTAGTTTTTTGGATCATGATGATAAAAAAAAAATCCATTCCAATCCTGCCATAAGCTAGCAAACCCTAAAAAATTTTTGATCCCGATGATTAATGTGTAGATCTGCATTGGATTGTCTCTTGATTGGATGGGAGCAATGAACAACATATATTGTGTTATAACATATAATGGGCAAAGACAAAGAAGTCAAGCTCAAATACCAAAAATGAATCTAGCTATTTCATACCATGCTTAAATGATTAGTTGGCGATCTTGACATCCATAACCATCTTTTAGCAAATCTTGTTTTCTTGGACAACTCATTGAGAACATAATCCTTAATATCTTTGTCGAAAGATGCAAACAAATAACAAAAAAAAAATCATGTTTGAAAAACAATGACCATCAATTGTTAAATTGAGACAAAGAAAAGTAACATACAGATGCCCTATAACAGCAAAATCCTATGACAAATGATATAACTATCTAATAGCTACAAAAAGTCTTTTGCCAAATAAGCTCAAAGAAAAATATATGAATTGATGAAAAATTGTGAAAATTAAAACCAAATCTTACCTCCTTAGACAAAGAATTGACAACAAAATCCTTGATATCTCTAATGACATATGCAAACAAATAATATAAAAAGTTGCGTCTGGAAAACCATGGCAGCAAGAAAAGAAAAAAAAAACAAACAAAACAAAACACACAATCTCTCTCTCTCTCTCTTTCTTTCCTCTATGTATATATACATCCATTTATTATGTGTTATTTTCTTTGTTTTTCTATATATATATACACTTCCATCTATCACAGCTTTGTTTGGGAGTTTGCATTTGTGGTGATCATTATTCTCTAGTTTGTTAGAATGTTTTTCTTTCCTTATCTAGGTCTATTTTTTTTCTCTATGTATTTTCCTTCATTGGTTGCTTTCATTTTTGTTTGTCTTCAATTTTTTTTCTCACATTACTAATGATAATTTTTTTCATTTTGTTAGTATGGGAGAGAAGTATTGCAAGTCTTTTATTGACATCATCCCTCAAGAATTGATTGAAGAAATCATTGCATATATTGCTTCAACATCTTCTAGATCTCTTCATGATCTCAAAATATTACGTGGCTGGTAATTTTATTAATTATTCATAGCATAAAAGCCATAGTTGCTTCTTTGAATTATGAGTGTATATATACATATATCTTTTGCAGTTGTAAGAGTTTTTATGTAGCATCGAAAAGTCGGAAAGTTGGGCAGTTAATGCGGGTTGATAATTTATGGTATCTTGACATGAAGGAGTATATTAGTGTTCTTCAAAATTGTGCCCGGCAAGACAATTTGGAAGCTTGTTTGGTGCTTGGATTGGTGCAAAACTTATCATTTCCTTTTTTTATTGTAGATAAGTTATAGTATTAATATTGACAATATATTTTTGACATTGTTTTTCAGATCGACTGTATGAAGTTGAAAATGGATTCAGGCATCCAATATCTAACAAATGCAGCTTTTAAAGGTCATTTACTTGCTGGGTATGTAGGGGGAATTATTTTGTACAAAAATCAGGGAACACGTCCTTCTGGCATGATAATGCTCAACATGGTTGCTACTGGAAGAGTTGATCATGGCTCAAAACCATTTGAAAGCAAAAAATCTGGTAATTATATAATAAATAATTGTAAATATTTTGCAGTAAGATTATTTAGAGATATCATATGGAGTATAGAATGTAAATGGATAGAAAAAGAGGGATGGGAGTGTGAGAGCCATTTGTGTGGTCGAAAAATAGATGATGTCCTTTGTAATCAATGGTTAGGTGAAGATGGATTAGTGAGAGAGTTTTGTAGTCAAGTTTGTAGATGAAAATATGAATTTAATATGTTTACAACACTTCTGTAATGGATTTTATCTGTAATGGAATTTTGAAGCAATGCTTAAAATTTCATTGTTTTGATTCATTTATTTGTTTAGTAATTTATTTATTTATTGAAAAAAATAAGTTTTTGACTTAGGGCTAACATGTTTTTTTCTGACTTCCAAATTTTTTCAAATTTCTCATTGATGATGGATTCTTCTAATATTTCATCTTTTACCGATAAAATAGTTATGATGATTTTTTCACATAATGTGATGGAGATGATAAATTATCTTTTTCTTATTATGTTTGTCATTATATGATGGTTGTAAAAAAATGACTAAATTCTTTATGGTTTTTGCATGGAGTCTTTATTCTATGTATTTAACATAATAACAATAATTCTAAAAAAAAATTGAAAAAAACAACAGAATCAACATGCTCCAAATGGCAATGAGTTAGGCTCAAATTTCATCAATTGATTTTAACATAATAATTTTTTTTTAAAAGGTTAGACCAAAAACAAAGTTAGGTTCCCATCCCTTCAAGACTCATCAATCCATTTCAATGCAATCTATCATAATAAAATTTTCAAATAAAAAAATTCAAAATCCATGCACCAAATGGAGTTCGAAGGCTTTAGGGGGATAAACTTTATATGTATGTATATGTATGTATATGTGTATATATATATATATATATGTACAAAATCTCATTTGGAAAGGTTTAAATGAGAGTGTAAGGGCTATTGAGTAATTTTATTTTGTTAGTTTAACCAATCTTGAAAGTCCAAATGTTACCATGCTTGATGTTGATGCAAGAGAATTTACTCTCAATATATAAAAAGGATGTTTCTGTAAAATCATATATTTACATATATAATAACATTTGTAAAATAAAATAAACCTTAATCATGTTCTCTCCCCAAACATGAGATTATTAATTAATATTTTTTAATTAATATTAAAGATAATAGCAATAATTATTATAATTTTAAAACTAAATCTTAACCGCCGGCCGTCCCTTCCATCATTCGATGTGCCATCTCCCACGGCAGGGGAACGGATGAGTAGAGGACGTTAGCAGCGGCGTTGAAGAGTCTTGCAGGGATGAAAGCGGTGATCGAGCCGAAGAATCCAACTGCATAACGGAGGGCAAGAAATGAAGGTGCGAGCAAGAGAATTTGCTACGCCATCTCTCACAGCAAGGGGATGGATTCGCTGTACCAACACGTTTACGATGAGGAATGAAGAGAACCAAAGATGGAGAAAGCAAAGAACTTGGGAAAAAAATGTCATTATCTAAGTTTATGGCAGGCAAAATCAACTGTTTATTATCTAAGTTCATGGCGGACAAAGACAACTGTTCAAAAGACAACTGTTCAGTTTTTTTTTATATTGAAAATTTTCGTCTGTATCTTTTTGTCTATTTGCATTATAGTATGCAACCATTAATTGTCAACTTCTTGTATTAATTACTTTCATTACATATATTAATTGAGTATATATGAAAGAATATGCTACCTAATAAACCATTTGAGAATTAATGGTACTTGTGTTTTATATATATATATATATATATATATATTGATGACTATCACAGAGGTTTTGATGATCAAACTATATTTCTATTAAATTTAAAAAAACTCATTTTTATTTCATAACAAAAACTCTCTTTAATTATTTTCATCGCTTTTTCATAGCAAAGCTTTCATCTTGCAATACATCATTAGAAGTGATGAACAACATACTCATTACAAGATCTAAAGATGAAGGTAATGCATTCGATTGACAAAAAAACTCTAGAAATGGTGGTAATATTGATCCAATCATCGCTCATCTCTATCAACTAAATGATCATGATCATCATTAATCTCCAAGTTATCTTCGTAACAATATTCCTTCTCCTTTTTCTCGAAGGAAGAGGTGATGGAGGTGGTGATGGACGTGGTGGAGAAGGCATAGTGAGAAACTCATAGCAAAAAAATTAGTCCGAGCTTTCGATACCTCTAAAGGTGATTGATGACATGTCATAAGCCACCGCTGCTTCTTCCCGGTGTATCAAATGTGCCTAACCAATGTCTTTTTTTAGTAGAAGGGTTTCTAATCTCGCCGCATAACGTCCCCGATGGTCTCCTTCAGACTCCTAAGCACCCTCGCCGATGCTCTACATCGCCTTCTCCGATGACGGGTAAGATGATGCATTGTAAGTCAAGCATGTCCATAGATGTGCAATGTTAATTGTTGCAAGATTGTTTAGTATCTTATCTCTATATAGATAGTTGAATTGAATAATATATATATATATATATATATTGGAGGAAGAATTGAATTAGGGTTCTATAGAGTAATATAGGTGGTGTTGGGATGTCATACGGTGATTACTGTAGATGTCCTTATATTTGTAATCTAAGGCCGTTCTTGGATTATGAATCAATTTTATTTATTATCATTATGAAAAAAAATAGAAAGTTTAATGGGGAATAGGTTCCATACAACAAAAGAATATTAAATTAATAATAATAACATAAATTATTTTCATACAGTTTTTTTCAAACAAAAACCCCAAAACTTAATCAAACAGACTCTAAAATGACATGAAAGGGATTTAAGGGGATTAACTTTATATACGTTGATCTTCTAGATCTTCTTCTTTGGTGACAGTAGCCTTATGCATTGGAAGTCGGTATGTCCATAAATATGTAATGTTAATTATTGCATGATTGTTTTTGTATCTTATCTCTTTATATATAGTTTTTATGCAATCATATATGTATATATATATATATATATAGTTTGGAAAAAAACAATTAAATTAGGGTTTTTGTAGAGTAATGTAGGTGTTGGTCGGTTGCTATATGTAATGTTAATTGTTGTTAGGTTGTTTTGTCTCTTATCTCTCTATATATAGTTATATGCAATCATATATGTATATATATTTATATAGTTTGGAAAAACAATTGAATTAGGGTTTTCTAGAGTAATGTAAGTGTTGTTAGGTTGGAATACAACAGATGTTTCAACACTTTGAAGAACATGGCAAATTATATCTCAACAAAGATTGATGCGATTGTATATCATGTTAGATTTAGCAGAGTGATGTTGGAGTGTTATTTGGGAATATTATCTCGACTTTCTCAAGTTTTTTTGTTTGTTTGTTTGTTTTGGTTGGGATAGCCATTACTACCTCACAAATGTCTATATAGAGAAAGATAGTTGTTTTTGTCTTGTTTTGTCTTTGGTTATTGTTATGTTTTTTTAAATACATTATATATATTATTTTGTCAAAGATTGTGATCATGTTTTTGTTAGATTTTTCTTAAAAGAAGAGTAGATTTGTTTTTATATTTGAATTGATGAATTAGGGTTCTGTAGAGTAATATAGGTGTTGTTGGGATGTCATACGGCAGTCACTATAGACATCTTTATATTTGTAATCTAAGGCCGTTCTTGAATTATGATTCAATTTTATTTATTATCATTATGAAAAAAAATAAGAAAGTTTAATGGGAAATAGGTTCAATACAACAAAATAATATTAAATTTCCCACCCAATTAAACATCTCCAAATGACATGGAAAGGATTTAAGGGGATCAAATGTTAATCATCTAGATCTTCTTCTTTGGTGACAGGGTAGTTTATCTCTTTATATATACTTTTATGCAATCATATATATATATATATATATATATTAGTTTGGAAAAACAATTAAATTAGTGGTTTTTATTAAATTATTCAAGTGGCGTGGATTAGTGTTACGCTCTCAAAAACAATTAAAACCAAAAATTAGAAAAACCAAAAAAATCAGCTATTAATATGATATATATGCATATATAAATATAGGTATGATTTTTGTTTATTTTAATTTTGTTTTCATTTTTTCCAATTTTTTTGTATATATAAATATAGGCATGATTTTTGTCTATTTTTTTATTTTTATTTTCACTTTTTCCCAATTCTTTTTTTCATATATATATGTGTGTGTGTGTGTGTGTTTTGAAGCCGAAGGGGAACATTATTCAAGCGGCGGAATTAGTGGCACGCTTGAGAGCGTAGGGGGCGGAGGAGGTAGCATCATTGAGGGGTAGGGTTAGGGTTCAAAAAAAAAACAATCACTGATAAAACCCTTTCGATTTGATGGTATACTTATCCACGTGGAGTAGAGAAATAGGTGTTGGATAGTGTTCTTAATATTATATTGTTGTCGGTTTTTTTATTGGCCAGTTGACTAACAATAGAGAGTCGGGAAAAAAATGTTTTTTTACTTTTATTTGCAAAACCCTAACATGATTTGGTAGGATAAATCAAAAGCCAAGTAATGGTCGGGTATGCTCACTCACGGGTGTTCATCATAGTATATTGTTGTTGCCTTCTCATTGGCCCATTGACTAACAATGGGGAATCAAGAAGGATATTAAAGTGAGCTAGCAGAGGTATTAATGATAAAGGAAATCAACAAAGACAAACTCTCAAGGAATAGTGATGTTCGATATATATATATGTATATATTATATGCTTTTGATTTGAGAAATGCATGTATATAAAACGTGATGGTATGATGAAGAGATGATGAAGATGGAGGAGATGACAGAAGAGAGAGAGCATTGTTACTCAACTATGGTGAAATAATTATTCCATGTTGTTTTAATTATGCTCTATGCTCTATCTGTCATCATTATCATATTTCTTTCCTTCTCTGTTTCTCATTCTCTCTAACACTCTATCTCCTTCATTTGTTTTTTTAAAGATTTCATTATCTATATATTTCTATTAAATTTAGTATATAGTTCAAACAAATATATTTAAAGATAAATTTGTTATACTTATGATTCAAGTGTTAAGGTAACAATGGTGTAATGCTTTTTTTACATTTTTTTCCTTGTTTTTTTAAGGGAATGTTTTTTTATTTTCGAATTATCAACATAGTTATTCAAATTGTTATTGTTTGATTTGTGTAGAAATGCATTTGAATTAATGCTTTTCGATATCTTTATCCAAAAATTTTAGGCACGTTTTTCTTTTTATGATGTTCGCTATCAGGAGGTGGATTTAGTAAATGTATTTGTTCTTTTTTCCCTTTTGCTAAGATTTGATTTTGATTTTTGATTCTCTCAATAAATTAAATTATTTTGTGTTATTTTTTTTTTTGTTTATATATATATATATATATAAATCCATTTCTAATAATTCAGGTTGGAAGTTTGGAATTGTGGCAATCTTTTTTCTCTAGTTTGTTACAACAATTTTTTTTAAATTATTTAGGTTTAATTTTTTGTTTTATTTATGTATTTTTCTCATATGTTTATTGTTTTTCCTTTGTCTTCTATTTGCTTTCTCAAATTCTTAACGATCATTTTTTTTATTATGTTAGAATGTGAGAGAAGTCTTGTAACTATTTTGAAAAATAAAATAAACCTGAATCATGTTCTCTCCCCAAACATGAGGTTATTAATTAATATTTTTTATTTAATATTAAAGATAATAACAATAATTATTATAATATTAAAACTAAAATCTTAACCTCCGGCCGTCCCTTCCATCATTCGATGCGCCATCTCCCACGGCAGGGGAACGGATGAGTAGAGGACATTAGCAGCGGCGTTGAAGAGTCTTGCAGGGATGAAAGCGGTGATCGAGCCGAAGAATCCAACTACATAACGGAGGGCAGGAAATGAAGGTGCGGGCAAGAGAATTTGCTACGCCATCTCTCACAGCAAGGGGATGGATTAGTTGTACCAACATGTTTACGATGAGGAATGAAGAGAACCAAAAATGGAAAAAGCAAAGAACTTGGAAAAAAAATGTCATTATCTAAGTGTATGGCAGGCAAAATCAACTGTTCAGTTTTTTTTTATAGTGAAAATTTTCGTCTATATCTTTTTGTCTATTTTATATTCTCATGAGTTGTTTTTTTACTAAATTCATTGCACAAATAATATGTGGCAGCATATGAATTTCATGGCCTTTGTTTAGTTTGTTTGTGGTGTTTTCTTTCTCATGATCCCAATAAACCAATATGAACCAATATGAAAATGGCAAATGTCAGCTGCAGAGGGTAATAAGTGATCTTTAGGAAGGAGCCTGATTCAAAAAATCTGAAAGTTATAGATTTTTCTGATTAAATCCCAGCCATCGATTTTGTATTATTGAATACCAAGTTGATATATGATAAACCAATATGAAAGTGCCAAATGTCAGCTGCAAAGAGTCCCGAGTACTATTCATAAAAATTAATATATAGTTATAAATGAAAAACAAAAAATATGGATGCTCGTGTTAGTAGAATAATATAAAATGTTGAGAGTGGAGTGTTTGTCATGCTCACCCAGAAAAAGACACACTTTCTTTAAAGATAAACTAATATGGATGCCCGTGTTTGTGCTACAGGCTTCATCTAATAATACAAATCATTTTTTTTTAAAAAAAATCACTTAACAAAAAATACAAAAAAAAAAACACAAACACCAATATTATTAGATTAATTAAATAAAACAAATAATAATAATAATAATAATATATATATATATATATAAATGAAAAACAACGAAAACAAAATTAAAATAAAAACACAATATATCTAAAAAAAGAATATTAAAATATACAAAATCATGTTTATGTATATATATATATATATACACGTATGAAAAATAATAAAAACAATTAAAACAAAATTAAAAAACAAAAAGATGAAGTATATAATATAATGTTATATATATATATATATATATATATGTATTGAGAGGGATGATAGGTTGGTGTGGGACCCACTCAAGTAAATGAGAGTGTAAGGGCTATTGAGTAATTTCATTTGGTTTGGTTAACCAATCTTGTAAGCCCAAATGTCAATTGGAGAGGCTAGGGAGTACTATTAGTTAAGATTAATATATAGTTATATATATATATATATATAAAGCTTTATTAGTATAAAGTGAATATTTATAAAAATTTTAGTAGTTAAACTTTTCTACAATAAAATCATTTTATAACATGGGTAATATAAATGTGAAAAGAAAATATTATTTTATTCCGCAACAACAAATGAAATTATTAGAATATGATTTAATATATTTTTATGTTGAGCAATATATTAAAGTGACAAAGAATCACATTGTGTTGCATGGAAGAATAAAGTTATAATAATGGATGAAAAATAATAATATATTAAATTAATCCATTGATTATTAATTATATATATTATTTTAATAATAATACTTAATATTTAAAATATTATAAATAACAATCTATTAAACTGATGATGGATATCCAGATAATACTCTATGCCAAAGTCATTTGGTTTAAATAGTTATCGGTACAAAAATAAGTCTTTCGTGTGGCGTGCGGAATGGTGAGGGTTCGATGATGTCGCAACCAACTCACGCGCCATAGAGACAAGCATTTGTCGCTTTTTAAAAAATAAAAATAAAAATAAAAATGAATACATTTTATGTTTAAGACCCGATAGCAATTGATCGAAAGGTAGTCAGCGAGTTGTGTTTTTTTCTCCCCCTAATACATTTGGGTAGTTTATTTATTTATTTTAAAAAAATAAAACAATAATTGATCCAATTTTTGTGAGCAAATAAATAAGTGAAATTGTTTAAACCCAATGTCAAGCATGTTTACCACAGGTTTGTCTGGTTCAGGACTCAGGAGGAGGAAGGACTTGTCAAAAATAGACAACTAGGCCCTACTCATGAATTCAATTCAATCAAAGGAAGTTGGTTCACATGGAAAGTGTCTCTATTGAAGAAATCCTAGGCCAATTAAATCAATAGAGACAATTTTGGCCTTATACACAAAACATGTTTATCATGAAGATACTAATATATCTATATAAAATATAATTATTTAATAGAAATTATGTTAATCAGGATTAAGAGATTGTATTAACTAGGATATGCCAAACAGAAATAAATGAACATGTAAATGGTCCCTCAATCCTTTTGACATTTGGGAATCTTTGAAGGTCCACATTTGACCTATTATTTTATCAACCATGTTTGACTCCAATGAACTTTGGTTGGAAATTTTCAGAGCTTCCAGAGTTTCATAGAAAACAACCATTTCAGATCATTTCAAGCCTGGCATTATATTAAATCTCAGAATACTTGGTCTGTTGACAATCTAGATCATTTTTACTCTGTATGTTTGATCCAATCTTTCTTCAACTTTGTCTGACTTTTAGTTAGTTCTGCATGGAAATTAATAGAGACATCAGTAAATCAAACAGATACCAGAGTTACAGAATCAAAATGTTCTTCATTCAATCCTCAACAAAACATCCAAACAAATGTTCTCCATCATAAATTTACAAAAGAACGGTATTTCAGTATCAAATTAGAAACATAAAACAAAAGAAATCAAAGCCAGGAAAAACAGATTCATGCACACTATAATGTTTTATTCTCTCATTTTGTACACGATAATGCCTTAGATATATATGTACTTATGAAGATTGATGCCTTTCAATTAGGATTTTTATTGATGTAATGGCGAAAAAGAGAAGAAGCACTCAGACTGTAGGTGCAGCTTTGGTATCTTGGAGGGAAATCACGGTTTCGAATGCACCAACCAAGGCTTTCACTTTGCTCTTCCGGCTTTCCACAAGCTTACTTGCAGTTTCTTCGATAACATGATTGAACAAACCTTGAGAATCTTTCTTTCCCTGCTGGTCTTGATGTCTCAACACCACATTTGGAGTTTCAGGAACCTCATTTGTATCTACACCACTAATATTGCTTCTTTTTCTGAAGCTTCTCCTCCCTAATTCTCCTCTGCCGTTTTCATTCTCAGTCACCACTCTTGGTTTTCTGAATCGAAGGCGTCTAGGACCATTGTTCTGAGACTGAGGATCAAGTACTTTGCCTCTGCGGAACTTCAATTTGTGAGGTGGCTGAGCTTCATCATCTGGGTGAACAACACTTTTTTTTCTTGACATCCTTCTCTCCTCAACTTCTTGAGGCTCAACTTCGTTATCACTCTCTGTGTCTTCATCTTCAGAAACTACACTGACTTCAGTATATGTGGATTCAGTGTCTTCATTCTCTTCCTTCTCTTCATTCTCTTCATTCTCTTCTGAAGTATCAGAAGCTGTAGACTGTGATGAAGCTACTGACAAGCTCTGTGATGATGTAGATGATTTGTAACCGGTCGATATTTGAGGCACATCTTCCTCACTTTTGATCTCTGGTTCTGGATCAATAGCATAAATTGTTTTCTCCTTTACCTGATCATTATTATCCTGTGCCGATACCTTCTTTGCATACTTCACAGGTGAGCCAAGCTTCTTATTTCCAAACTTTCTCAGTTTCATGCTTGAAATCCTAGTGACAGCTGGTCTAGGGGATAAAAGGACTCTCGCTGCTTTCAATACTTTCTTATCACCAATGTTTAGGGATAGGGAAGCCCGTGGCTTTTTCAAAACCTTCTTTTCACCAATCTTCGGAGATAGAGAAGCTCTTGGTGTTTTCACTACCTTCTTTTCACCAATCTTGGGTGATAGAGAAGCTCTTGGTGTTTTCAATACCTTCTTATCACCAATCTTTGGGGATAGAGAAGCTCTTGGAAGTTTCAATACTTTCTTTTCAACAGTCTTTGGAAGATCTTGAGTTCTGGATATCTGGCTTGGCTTGCTTCTGCTGCTGTCTGGGCCTCCAGCAGGAGTTAATGGAGATAGAGACTTGGTTGCTGAGGCCTTCGGCTTCAATGAGGCAGAGGCTCTTGCAGATATGTCAGTCTTCTTTAAAGGTGAAGAAGCTTTCAGCTTGAGAACTTCCGCTGTACCAGGTGAAGCAGCATTTCGGCTTTTTTGCTTGATGGTTTTCTGTTGATCAGATGTCATGGTTTTCTTATTGGCCGAAGGGGCCTTTTGCTTGATAATAGTACTACTCTTCCCCAACACATCAGTTTCTTTCTGAGCAATAGCCTTTGCTTTCACAGGCATCTCATTCTTTGGCTTTGGCACTGACCTCAGCTTTGGTGCCTCCCTCTTGTTTAAATCAATTCTTTTTGAACTGCTTCCCTTAATGGATTGCGATGACGATGGTGATGCCTTTGAAGGTTCTCCAGATGGTTTAATGGCCTGATTTCCTGGTGAATCCCGAGACAGTGTGTTAGATAGTGTACCGGTTAATTTGCTGATTGGCATCTCACCTGACATCTCTTCCTGACTGCTTAATGTACTGGCAGCAAATCCTACAATGCCTCCCTGGAGAGGCGATACTGCCTCATGAAGTTCTCCATATAATCCTCCGGATTCATTTGCAATGCCTTCCCAACCAGATGATGGCATTACAATGCTCATAGGTTCCTCGAGCAGAACATCTTCTCGAGTGCTCACTATAAGTTCATTAGTGATGACACTTTTCTCGACAACTGATGGACCAATTGACTCAACGCTCACATGCTCCTCAGACAGTCCTTCAGCTTTATCTGAATATCTACGGTCTGTAGATGAGATACTATTCTGAGAAGACGATAAAAATCCTTCTGATCCATATTCACATACTTGAATGTCCTTGGCAGCTGACAGACCATTGTTCTTCACAACATTTGACTGACCAGAAAGTTCAGTCTCATGTTGAGATGTAGGTTTCAGCTTCTGCACTGGTTTTTTCTTCCTCCCTCCTCGAGGTAGAACTTCCACTTGATTTCGTACCTTCTCTGAGATCTCATTATCACCCGAGGATCTTCGAAAATTGGGACGTCTTGCTTTATCTTCAAATGCATGCTTCCTGCCATACTTACAGTAGTCATGGCAAGAGCCAGAAGAAGCTCTGAGGTAGTGTGGAAGAGGCTTTTCATTGCCGGCTAAAGGAGATGGTAAGCTTCTCGTAATATCTTTCCCAGTTGAATTACTCCTTGCCTCTCTTTTTGGGGTAAGGAAATCCGGGGAATCAGGGATTGTAACAGGCTCTGTTGGTTCTTGATTCATTGACAAAACACAATTCAATGCTGAGTGTTACAGTAAAATCTCCAAGAAGCACAATTCTGCAACCAAACAGGAAACAAACTTGAGGAGAGAGACAGAGATGAGACTGAAATGCTAGGTAATATCATCATGGCTTTCTATATCTTTCTGACATTAAATGAATGTTCATGAAATTGCACATAGTCTTGAGAAAAGTAGTATGAGACACAAATGCAAACTGCAGTTTGAAATTGAAAAAATAGAAAGGAGTAGTGTCAAAATGATATTCAAATAATGAAGTTATGACCTTAACAAGGAAAGAGATATTAAAACCTGCATTAATATCTGCTCAAAGATTGCTAAAAGTTGGAAGAAAACATTGTGCTATCTTGGAAAACATAAATAAATAAGATAATCAGATTCTATAATTGGTCTCCAACTGAAACATAAAACGTAAAGACAAAAACTTCTAATCTACATGGAAATCTGCTAATGTTTAAGAAGGTGAAACTAGCAGTATTATAATTATCAAGTGACAAATGGTTTAACGTTTTACTCAAGACAAGATACAAATTCAACTGTCCTTAAATTCTCCTAATTCTAGAACAGACTTTAAAAATAACAATAAACTAACAATCATCTAACTTTTTTAATATACACATGACAAGCTCATACCACCCACCTCAAAGACTAATTTTCAAATAGTTTCACCAATATAATAATGTCGACAATAGCCAAAGACGTTACATCAAGACTGTTTTCTCTTGATCATTCTGTCCTAATAAAAGTTTCAGCTAAAATCATGTAAAGGAACCCAAAATGATCAAGACATAAAAGATTTGTTGTCTTAATGGCCAAAGGTACCCAAAACCATTATCGTCATAACAACTATTTTTTCCTCTATTTGAAGTTACGAGCAAGATCTTACCAAAAGATAACTTTTGGAATGTTACCAATTATTGAATAATTAAATTAATCAATACCATAGATCAGCAAATCAATGGAGGAACAATTAATGGTAGAAGTTGTAAAAATAGAAACATAACGAAATTGCACAAATTTCTTCGATCATAAATTCCATGAGATAAACCAAAGGAATTTCAGAAACTGATCTATTACTAAGGAGGAGTTTTATTCTACGACAGAAGTAAGATCAGAAAAAGATTTATATCTGTCTCAATCAAAAACCCTAACTAATTAACAGCAATAAACTTAGAGTCATAAGTCAACCTTATGTAATTCTCTTCATAGATCATGTAAGACAAGAAAAGCATTAAACAATAAGCATACACATCATCATCACCTATTTCAATCTACAAGACAACATGGTGTAGAAAACACATACATAATGAAAGAGTTATAATCTTCATTCAAAGGACAGAGATGGTGAAGAAGTATTCTGAAAGATCCATGCTGTAATCTCTAAAAAAAATTGATTAACGCCCAATCAGAATCAAAACAAACAAGAATATAAATCATCATAAAAACTAAATGTTTTAACAAGAATTAAGTAAACCATTGGAAGGCAAAAAGTCATTTCATATGATCTCAACAAAGACCCAAGATTGTAATGTCTTTATCAACCGACAAGAACAAGAAAAACCCCATCAAAGTCATGGTCCAAAATGAATACCAACCAAAACCCTACCAACCTACAACTGCCTCAACAACCACATAAAAAAAACTAAAAATTGATCCTTCAAACCAATAGAATGAATTAAAAAACAATGCTGAAACATCATCAGATTAATCTAGCAAAAACTTCAATAAAAGAAAACATACTCAAGAATTACCCAGAAAAATCATGCTTGTCTCTTATTCAAATCAAAACATCGAAATCCCAATAAAGATCGCATCTTTCCATGAATTCCAATCACAATCTATTCAAATGCAATCAAAAGAAATAACCCACCAAAAATGCAAATCAAACAAACAAGAACAAAACTCAAAACTCCAACTACACATCCATTGATTCCAAAGAAATGCATCAAAGAACTCAAAAGAAAAAGAACAAAGAATTAACAGAAACCCAATAAAGATCGCACCTTTCCACAAAAACTGACCACAAGACGGTGAACAAAAGCTAACCCATGCTATTCAGGCCTGCATCTCCCAAACAGCGAAAGCTATAAAAAAGAAAGCAACCAA
The DNA here is from genome assembly GCF_009730915.1 of Dioscorea cayenensis subsp. rotundata. Classification (NCBI taxonomy): domain Eukaryota; kingdom Viridiplantae; phylum Streptophyta; class Magnoliopsida; order Dioscoreales; family Dioscoreaceae; genus Dioscorea; species Dioscorea cayenensis. The sequence continues at coordinate 58,156 of NW_024087337.1, forward strand.
GCACTCCTTTAGAGGTCGTGCAAGCAACAAAGGAGGTTTTTTTTGGTGCTCTGGTTGCGTGGTCGGTTGCAGAGACCTCTCCAAGCTAAGCAAAGCAATAAAGGAACGATCTTTGAGAGAGATTGAGAGAGAGAAGCGATTCCCACGCGGCCAACACCAAAACGGCCCCGCTTTTGTTTTACTGGAATTAGAGGGCCCTCTGTTTTCTATGTATGTATTTATCTTTGAGATTTTTCTCAACAGACCCAAAAAACCAACATCTAAAAGTGACCAAATAGTCATCTTGCTGACTTGGCATTGCTTTATTGGTTCATTGCTCTTCTCTATAGAAAATGTAAGCCAATTGATGGTGAAAAATTTGATAAAATTTAGTGGCCATTGGAGTTACTTAATTGAACTCATTTAAAACTAATTGTATTGAATAATTAACTATTAGGAGTTACTTTGGGTTTCATTAGGAAAAATTAATTTTTTTTTTTTAATTAACTTGTGAATAATACAAGACAGAGATCTCAATTTTTTTTTCCATTATTGACTATTATACCATTACTTTGATTTAGCATCAAGACAGGAATATTTAATTATAAAATGTTAGTTGGAAGCACAAGTTTTTAATTAATTAAAGTGTTCTAATTATAATATAGTGGACTTTCATTCTTACACTAGTGAGATTAAGATGGATCACTAAACTAAAACATCTATGAATTGCTTAATCAATAAGATCTAAATGATGATAACTTTAACATTGGATAGTGTTTTATCTTTTTTAAGTATCCAAGGTTCTTTAAGCCTCATCTTCATCATTTGGGTCATTAGGTACATACATCAATGAAGTATTCAAGTAGTTCATGCCTCCCATGAACTTCTTTAGACTTTGAATCATGAGAAGTAGTAGAAGAACAATTATATATATATATATATATATATTCAAAGTTCATTTATTCAACTACTTAAAAAATGTTATATTACTATATTTATATATGTATGTATGTATTAAAAGATGATGAAGAAGGTGAGCCATCAACCAATAAAAATGGTGTCAATATCTTCAACAATAATGAAAACTTCAATTTTTTTTTAATTATTTCCGTTGTCTTCAAGCTCAAGGAAGTCTTGTGGAAATATCATTTTATGGAAATATTATATATATATATATAATAAATAAACAAATTTACAGAGCATGAGGAGCTGGTACTTAGGTCCACACTTCAATCAAACATTGAAAAACATGAATGGAAACAGTGATAAAAAGAAGAAGAACAAAACAAGCAACCAAAAAAAGGTGGCAGAGGAATTAAATCATTTGATTGATTCAACAACTGACAATGTCATGTGCCTGAAATTTTAGGTTTGTAACTGTTTGTGTTTCTGTTTGTTACTGTGTTTTGATTAACAAAGTACATTACAATCCAAACACACCATGAAATTTTGCAGAAACATAACTTCAATCATGTTCTCATGTAGTTCTTTCTTGTGACTGAATTTACAATGCAAAACAGTTTTGTAACTATTTTTCGTATTTTCTGTTCATGAATATTTACAATTTTTCAAGCAAAAACAAAACTGAAACCAAATCCAAAATTATATAGATCATCTTTGCTTCACTTTGTAAAGTATGTGCAGCATAACAGTTATTCAGATGATCTTGTATTTTTTACCGACTTCCTAAATTGATGATATATTTACATGAGCAGTTTTCGTATTTTCACCGTTTTCTCCCTGACACTGTCTTTTTCACTACACCAGCTGAAACCAAGAATTCATCAAGTGATGACAATGTCTTCATATCATCTGGAGGGAAGTAACTTGCTGCTTTTCCCATTAGCGAAGCGAAAAGTAGAGATAAAGAAGGCCTTGTGATGTATTGCTCGCCTAAGAGCTCGTCGAGGAAACCAAATGCAGCTAAGAATTCCGATCTGCTTGCATTGATTGGAGCTGCAAAGTGTGCAGGAATTATTCTCTTGAAACGCCAATCGCTCGTAATTCTATCGATCCAATCTTGAACCTGACATTTGTTTTCAAGCTTGTCATTTTATAGATGAAGTATGAGAAGATATGATACATTTTGGTGATTTTTTTTCAATGCTAACCTTTTCAGGAACTTTGCTGAAAACTAATGTCTTCACAATTGGGGAAACAATCAATTTCTGCGACATTTGAGCAAAACTAGCAGTGGGTTCCAAAAGATTTGAAGGGCCTAAAAACAGGATTTGAAGAACCATTCTCTCCCACCCTGTTAACAATTTCTATTTGGTTCATTTAAAATCAAAACTAAATTTGAACACTAGACTGATGTATCGAATAAAATAACTCACCTTTTTGTCGGTTTGACTTATTGTCAACCACTGGTTCTTCAGGTACCTCCTTTCCTTTACTGAGGAGCTTCACTGCTAAACCATTCTTCGCCGAAGCTAGTAAAGATTCTTTACTAATGCACTCCGGCGGTTGCCTTGGAACAAAAATCACGGCATCGGTTACCATCAATGTTTGTGACCGCTTGTGATAAAATGCAACCTCTACATATGGTCCAATTCCTGCATAATACAACTAATGAATTGCTAAACAAAATGCAGAAATTTTGTGAAGATTAAAATGTTGAGAGATAAGCATGATTTTACCAACTTCTGGTGCACTAAGAACCTTTTGTTCGATCTCATCAAACCACGGGGTTGATTCATCCTCATCAACCAAAGCTTTGGCGCGAAAGATACCAAAGAACTCGAGCGGTAAATTTATCGGCCAACTCCACTGCCTCTGAGCAACCCAGATTTGTGCTTTGGGAAACTTTCTTGAAAAAGGCCCAACAAAGATCTTATGTTCATATGCAAAGGTTGGTAGGACAATGTACTCAACAGGAGCATTCAGTTCTTTCACAAGCTGATCGAAAATTTGATTTTAATAGCTTTACATTTGAATGAACTAAAGAATCAAATAGAGATTCAAGAATCTTGAATGCAAAACCTGAATGCATTCCTTTGTTGGAGCAATTGGTGCATGAACCCATAAACCTCCGGATTTCAGCTTTATTACTGTCATTCTGATATTTGTGGAAACACTGCTAAATCCCAATGCTTGTTCTTGTTCAAAGAGCCATATGCTATTTTTCACAACCTTAAAAAGACATCAGATAGAAAAATGAAAGAAGAAAAAACATTTTATTACATGTTCATTCATGGAATAACCTCAATTAAAAGCTCCAAATGAGCACAATTGCATCCTTTTCAGTTAAAGATGATTTGTTCATGAATGCCACCGTTAAATAAAGTAGGGTTACAGAACTACAAACTAAATTAGCAATCAAAGGAACAAATTAATAGGAGAAGAAAATGTAGGAAATTTGATATTAGAACTCATTGAAAAAGCTTCAATTAAAAGTTTAACATGAGCAAAAAATTTCATCTTTTTCAGTGAAAAATAGCTGTTCATGAGTGCCACTCCCAAATAAATTAGGGTTACAGAACTACAACCTAAATAAGCAATCAAAGGAACAAAGAAGAGAAGCAAATGAAGGAATTTGATATTAGAACTAATAAGAGTTTCAAATGAGCAAAACTGCATCTTTTCATTGAAGAATCAGTTGTTCATGAGTGCCACTCCAAAAGAAATAAGGATTACAAAATTTTTGATAAAAAAGAAGCTAAATTAGCAATCAAAGGAACATAAACTAAAGCTCACCTCAGTCCTTATAGTGATTCTATTGAGGAATGGACCAAGAGGGAATGGAAAACCAGTGAAGTTAAGGTAAAACCTCTCACTGCCACCTTTACTACTGCTTTTACTTCCTGATGCCACCACCAAACTGTTGAAATTTCTCTTTTTTCTCTCTGATACCTGCTCAAAATTGAATCTTTTTGAGAAACCATCACAGATTAAAGATTTCTGAAGAGGTCCTGGCTTTGGAAGAGCAGCAATAGCTGCCACCATTTTCTCTTCTCTCTTACTACCTCACACACACACACACAAACACACAGACTCACAGTCTCATACTTGAGTATTTGTATATGGTATGAAGCAATGGATGGTTGGTTTGTTGCCACGTAGAGCAACTCATGGTGCTGTGATTGGAGCTTCAAACTTGCAAACTCTTGGTTTGTGGATGAAAAAAAAGATAGAAAATGGAGAAAAATAGAAGAAAGTTCTGGCCTTTTTCACTAGAGATTCTAACCAGAGTGTTATTTTTTACTGCATGAATGATTAATTGGTGAGAAATTGGCTTAATCTTTGACAATGATTCAATAAGAATTGAACTGAAACTAATGGCATTGTTGTTTTTGTTCAATTCCAAAGAATAATTCTTGAGGAAACGGAGCAGTCTCTATGATTTATTCAAGATGATCATGCTTATTATTATTTTTTTTTGGGGAAAAGGAGCGGGGCGAATCCACTAGAGACCCAGGGACGTGCACAAGTCTCGGTGGAACAAGTGGAGACTGAGCCACGCTCACGTGGGTGTTGAAACCACCCGTACACAATCACTATTCACAACTCCCAGAAATGTACTTTCAGCCGAGAATCGAACTCTCACCACTCGGTGAGAGTCCTATTGGTGACCCGTAAATCAATAGACCCGAAGGTCGTTGGGATGATCATGCTTATTATTATCCTTTAAAATAAATGAATAAGAGTAAGACATTGCATCTCTCATGACAAACATGAAAATTTCTCAAGGTTAGAGTTCAACCAACCCACCCATTTGAGTAGCCATGGATATTTAGGATTGCACTTGGAACATTCAATTGATATATATGTACTTGCAGCATTAAACCTGAAAAAGTGGAATGAAGAGTGATTTCATGAATTTTATTAAAGAGAGAACAGAGTAAGAATAATTAGAGATATATATTCAATGTAAAGAGAAGGATCACTAGACAATGGTTGAAAGAATTCCTGTGAATGAACTTCTTGTTGATTGTTAGGAGCATCAGTATTATCAACAGCATAAAAATCATTTCTCCATGGTGGCTGTAGAGGATTCCCTGAAGTAAATTCTTCTAGTTTTTGGGAAAAAAAGTGGATAAACTACAACTTTAGTAAAAGAAGAAGATGATACATGACAGCAACTTGTGTCCAAAAAAGATTAACATTTTTAATTGGTTGGTCTGGAAAAATAAGATTTTGACAATGGAAAACCTGGAAATAAGACGATGCAACAAACTCTCGACATCAACTTGTGTCATGTGCTATGCGGATGCAGAATCTGTGGATCACCTATTCCTTCAGTGTTCTGTAGCTAGGGAAGTGTAGGGCTACTTTTGCAGGCTGCTGGGCATTCCGGAACCCCAGAGTTCAATGAATGGTGTGTGGCGGGAGTGGAGGAGTTCTGTGAGGCCCAACAATAGGGTAGCCGTGGATTTAGTGGTCAAGGCGTTAGTCTAGAATATTTGGATTGCACGCAACGATAGAATTTTCAATGATAAAATTTTGCCTGCTATTTGCATTCTGCTATGTATTAATCGTATGTTCCTGTCGTGGTTCGATGCTCTTGCAGATGGCGCTAAGGCGAGATTAGAAGATACCATGGCTACCGTCAGACGCAGCCTAGAGTTCCTTGAGTCGAGGAGGCAGAGGGACAGGGGGGATAGTAAGGCCGAGGAGGCACTAGATCGGAGCACGGAGTAGTCCTTTTGTCTATCAGTATTGGAGGATGATCCTTCATCTTCGTGGGGTGTCTGTTTTATTTCTCTTGTATCACTTCTTGTGGTATGAGTGGGTTTTGTTCGTCAAGTTTTCTGGTTGGTGCTATGTACGTTGTTTTATTAATAGAAGTGATTTATCCACCTTTTCATGATACATGACAAACAAATACACAAAGGAGTACAAACATTACAAAAAAAAAACAGTCTGAGGCTCTTACCAGTAGTGAGACACTCTAAATAAGAAGAAGAAAGAAAAAAAGAAGATAAGAAAGAGGAAAAAAAAAAAAGACAGCTGACTTGACGGTAGCCGGCGAAACTACGTCTACAATCACAGTCATGTTCATTAAATAATAATAATAATAATATAGAAATTTTCAGCTATTTTTATCAAGAAATACATAAGTTAGACTAAAATTCCTAATTTAATAGCCGAATAGTAAAGCATTTGATTTCATGCAATGCAAAGTCAATTAATCAAAAATTCAATATTTGACTTTATGCGAAAGATTAAAGGTTTAACACTCATAATTACATTGTTGAAATGTATAATAAAAAATAATGTGAGATGAATTATTCTCATTGTTAAAAAAAATAGCTCTACGATTTTTCCACATGTTAACAACTATTTATGAACAATTTTAAAAATAAAATAAAATGAAAAAGAATTTGATTTCTTAATTGAAGAAGCTCAACTTTATATTTAAAATGTAAAATCTTTCCCTAATCACTGATGCTAATAAAAAACAGAACTTCTCTTTTCATATCTTCATATCCAAGTAATTATTTAAAAAGATACAGAGCTATATTTAACCATACATGAAAATATGCATCCTGTAATTGAAACTTGTGAAGATATGTAAATCTATAATAGATCATTCTATTCTATATATTGAAAACCTTTTTTGCATTCTTTAGAAATGTCTAAATCTTGAAATATCCTTCTTGCCTACTTGAGAGGACATAAAAGACATTGAGAAAATCTTAAAATAGATGAAAATTTTGGTGTTTTCATTAGAGATTCTAATTAGATTTTTAAAAAAAAAAAAATTTAACTGCATAAATGATTAATTGGAAGGAATTTGGTGCAATGTTTGTCACTGATTCAATAAGAATTGAACTGTAAGTAATGGCATTGCTATTTTATTGAATTCCAAAGAATAATTCTTAAAGAAATAGATAAGCAATCATGATCTATTCAAGATGATCATGAGGTTTGAAAGACATGAACATCGCTGCGTAAAGACGAAGACGTCGTTCTTCATCGCTTCCTTGCATTGCTTGAACAACAACATTGTTACTTGTCGATCTGTATTTCCGCCAAGCAAGCTGTACCGTTACTGCTGCCCATGTTCTCCAGTTTGATGAGTAGTATCTCGCCGTTCTTTTTAGTCTCTCATTAGCAAATTTGTACCGAAAATGTTCAGTAATGTACTTGAGATCATTTGCGTCTAAGGCAAAGGCTTCTGTAGGCTCAATGGACTCAAATGTTGCAGATGAAGCTGGCATTCGATCGATAAATGGACGGCGAAGACACCAAGAAAGTAATTCATCACCGAGGAAATTCCCGGGCCCTAACATACACGTTGCAACCATGCCTTTGCTCAATTTCTGACTACTCTTCAAGCTACCTCTCATAACAAACACCATTCTCTGCACTGGATCACCTTCTCTAATTACCTGCAATCAAATTCTCGATCGATTAGATCGTAATTCAGTACTGAAACAATGCTTATATATATATACACACCTTTTCGCCTTTAGAGAACACTAGAGGTTTGACTCTGTCACAAATGTTGTCAAGGATCAGATCATCCAAATTATGGAACAATGGCACTTGTTTAATGAGGTCTAGGCAGAGATGCCGCTTTATATCTCGACGGAGACCTTCTGGTAAATCTTTAATGATTTGCATCTCATCCTCTCCTCTCATTGCTGCCCACCGTTGTCGTTCAAACTGTCGAACTCTGTGTCTCAACCGTGACGGTAATTGTCTTCGTTTCATCCACCATTCCATATCTCGACACCGTAATTGCATTTTTCGTTTCCTCGCCATTACAGCATGCAAGAACACCTATACAAACATGTTTGCATTCATGAAAATAATTCTAGGAAATCAAAACAAGAACCATGGTTCATAAATTAATTAATTACCTGTATGTTTCCGATGAGCAAAGTGAAGAGCATTAATCCACTCAATACTATGATTATACTGAATATCACTTCAAGCCAGTGACTAGTAGGCTCAAGATCATTGCCAAAAGTGCTGCATCATTAGATAAAATTAAGAAATCTTTTTAATTATCCAGAGATAAAAAAAAATTCATCAATGTTTACGAACTTTTCTTTCACCTGAGAGTCATAAGGCCCCAGAATATTGGATAGAGGACTTTAACAGCAAGTGAATTGCTTGAAATTACAGGAAGAGCACCATCATAAATTCCATAATTAAATGGTCCATCCTTATTCATGCACGTTGAAGTCTTTTGGTGGGCATCACATGAAAAGAAATCACAGTTTCTGTTGTTCGTATCACACTGAAGTTGAAGGCATGACGCGACACGCTGAATTGCGAGAACATACCAGCAACCACCAGCTACCTGAGTATCAATCAGCAGAAAAGATTAACATACAAGTGATCAAATTGAAATGCATTAAATTGAGTTGAATTGAATTTTACTTTAGAATGTTATAAAGGATGAATTACATGTGAAGCAATGAAATAGGCGACAAGGTTGAGGCCAAAGCCCCACCAAATTGTGCCAAAAATGTAGCCAGTCACTTTCTGCATTCTTTTCATCACACAGATGCTGTGGTAGATCTTTGGCAGGAATTGGAACAAGAACATTAGCAGTAACATTGTTATTATTAGCTTGATTTCTTGATTTCTGATCAAATTTGGCAAGACCAAATAGAACACCACCTGTACATTTCATTCAATTAATGCAGAATTAGAGGAAAGAAAGGAAAGAAAAAGAAAACTAGGAACATGTGCATTGTTTGATTAACAAGTATAGCAAAGCATCAATTGTTGTTTGTGAATGAAATTTGTACCAACCCTGAAGAATACAAAACAGGGTCCATGAGTTAGTTCACTTGTCAGTGTCATGCATGATAATACATGCAGAACTTTATTGGCTCTATTGAGTTCATTTTTAGCTAATTGTTTGCAAGGATTCAAGAAGAAGACCCTGTAAATGTTGCCATGTAAAACGGAAATTGAACTGGACTTTGCCTTGTTTTGCTTGATTGTTAATTCACTGTGAGAATCACACAAGCATATGACTTTGATTGCAAAGATTGGGGGGCCCATTGTTTTGAGAGACGTTTGTTTCTATATGTTTCTGCTTTTTAGTTTTTTTTGTAAAAAGGTTTTTCAATCTTTTTAGCACCACAAACACAGTATTCAAAAAGTGAAAAGCAATGGCTGCAAATGATTTTAGAATTTCACAAGCATGAATACCAAGAGATAGAGATGGATTTGAATGACAAGTATGGGACCAAGTTATGATTCAAAACAGACAAAGACTGAGTCTAGATTGTCTTATCTTTTGTGAATCATGGCACAAGAAGAAGAACAAGTTGAACAAGAATTGCTCCAAATGATGTACATATGTAAATAAAAACAGAGCATTCATATATAGAGAGAGAGAGATAGTGACAGAGATAGAGATAAGAATAGAGACAGACAACCACACAGACACGCTAACTGAGAGCAAGAACAACAATAGCAACAAGTGAAGTATAAATGTACATGAAAACAAAACACCAAAACATATCATATAAATTGATAGATCCATAGAGATAGATCTCTTGAATATAACTAGGGAAGAAGAAGAACAAACAATGGTTATACATAATGAAATATATTTAAATATGAGAACAGAGCATGAATAGAAATGAAGACAAAGCACAACAATGGCTGCAAATAAAATACTCCAAATGAAGTGCATGTATATATATATATAGAGATAAACAAAGAGAGAAAGAGACATACTTGAGGAACAGGAAGGATGACGAAGATATCAAACCAGAAGCCTTTAATGGAACGAAGATAATGCAAGGCAATAGTGCGAGCATCCCAAACAAGCTTGCCACAACCAACAACAAGAGATTCCCTGGAAACATAAGCAACTCTAAACTGTAACCAAACATGCAAAACATGCAAAGCATCAACACAAGTCCTCAACGCTGTAACAACGCCGGCTAACTTAGCGTCCAGTTGCAAGCATGGAGTGCCATCACGGCCAATGGAGAGGGAGTAGAAGAAGAGAGGGTCAATGGCGAGAGCTAGAGCTCGGGTAAGGAGGAAAGCGCGGTTCCAGCTCTTGACGCGCTTGCTTCGAGGGTCGAGGACGGAGCCGAAGAGAGAGGAAGGGGTGAGGGTGAGTGGGGGATTGGAGTTGGAGGAGTTGTGGATGGGGAGAAGAGAGGAGCCGGCGTTGGCTTGCCATTGTGGAGTGTGGGAATGGTCACAAGTGGTGGAGTGGAAGGAAGGGACTCCTGGTTGAGTGCAGGCGTAGCACTCTATAGTGGCGTCGTCAGTGGTGGTGGTGGTGGTGGTGGTTGGGAGTGGGCGGCGGCGGAGGAAGAAGGAGAAGAGGTTGAAGAAAGAGAGAAGTTTAGAGATGGAGAACATTGTCTTCCATGGAGGAGAAGAAGAAGAGCTCTAGAGAGAAAAAGAGGAGCTTTGGAGAAGAACCATGGAGGAGAAGAAGAAGAGCTCTAGAGAGAAAAAGAGGAGCTTTGGAGAAGAAGAAGAAGAAGAAGAAGAAGAAGAGAAGGGAGATGGCACGTGGCATGATGGAGCACATGAAGAGTTTTGTAGGAGTGGAAGAAGGACAAATAAAAATTAAAAATTAAAAATTAAAAAAAATGGAATTATTTATTTGTTTATTTAATAGATTTTTTTTATTAATTAATGTAAAAAAAAAAAGTAAGTATAGTATTTGACTATTTGTATGTGAAATTAGAAATTTTTGATGATTTTGTTTGAAAAATGTAAAATTTAACCACCATTGCATTATGATTGTTGAGTTTTTTTTTTTAATAAAATGGATAAATTGTTATTTATATTATTTATTATGAGTGAGTGATTCAAGTCCGGACCTCTGGCATGCAATATTGTTGGTATTTCATTTCTTTTTTTTTGTCAAAGATTAGTGTTTGAATATTTATTCATAATTAAAAATAATAATAATAATAATTGGTAGTTTTGGTTTTATATTAAAAAAAATTGTTTTTTATAAAATTTGTATAAAATTAATAAAATGCATAAAATAAAAATTGAAAAGAAATTAAGAGTTTTCACTGAAGGGGATACTTTTTTCCGCTCTAAGAATTATATTTTATGTTCATTTTTAATGATAAAACCTAAAAAAAAGTTTAAAAAATGGACAAAATTATGAGAAAATTTTTATGATCTTTCCAAATTTTAAATATTTATTTGATTGAAAAATAAACCTATTGTGTCTTTAAGACCTGTAAAAATTAAAAAAAAAAAAAAAATACACTTTCACAGCTATCATTTAAAAATAAACAAAACAATATAACAGCTATTGAGCAAGAATATTTGGTAAATCAAATATTACCTTATTCAATGTATTATTACTACTTATTTTTAAAGAACTAGTGATAAATTTTATATGAGAGTTAATAAGTAAAATATTTCACACATTAGCTAAATAAATATTTGACTAAAACCACACGCATAATATATATATATATATATATTATACAAGTAGTTTATCCATGTATACTACTACAACATAAAAAGAATCAATTCAAATCAAATAAATAATGCATTGTATATTCAGAGGGAATGACACAATAATGATATAAAACATATAAATGGTTGGTATTATTCCTTACAAAATCTCTTTGTTCCTTCATAAAGTACATAGTATTAGATTCTCTAATACGTGCGGACAAATTAAAGCCAATGATTCACCATAAATTAGAACATAATTATGGAATTATAATTTAATAAATAATATTAGAGAAATTATTGGATGGTACGGAGGAATGAGTCACAGTGTGAGTGAGTTTTATTTTTTATTTGTTACTTTCCTTTTTTTTTTTTAATATTTTAATAATGGGTTGGTGGTGGTTTTGTAAGGTAGGTCCGACCCGATAAGGAGCAGAGTGGGGTCCTATCGGGTTTGGATCCGTTTGGCACATGTGGAACTCTGTAAGATGCTGCCACGTTGCACGACACGTGGCAATGCTGACACGTTTGTGGGGCCCCAAAAGGACATCAGTGCCTTCTCACACGGCTCTCTCCTTTGGTAGGTACAAAATATATTTATATATATATAAGCCCCTTGAAATTTTTATATGTATATAAATTTTTTTATATATATATATATATATAAGCCCCTTGAAATTTTTAATATTGAGAATAGATAGCTATCTTATTTTGAAATTTTAAACTTTCACACTTATTATTTTAAATTTGAAATTTCTTTTGCCAAATTATTTTTATATACGAATTTTTTATAATATTTTTTAGTTAAAGAAGAAAACTATATTAGATCTAGCTTAAAATTGGGGAGCTATATGTAAGTACAACATTTATTTATTTGTAACTATGGAAGAGTTTGGCAGCTATATGTAAAAGAAAAATATTAAAAAATTAAATATATATATATATAATTCTAAAAAGTATTGGCTTGTTGTTTAAATTTTTAAAGCACACAATACAAAGAATGCCAAGTTAGAAGAATTGATCTTAACAATTAGAAGAAAAAAATTAAATTTTTCTGGGTACCAACACTCATGCCCTAAATGGACTATCTATTAGTACATGCCATGATTATACTTCCAGTCTTGAGGAGTCATATAAAAACATGTAACATTGTCGATTGTGCTAGGTAGTGTTTTTTCTTTCTTTTTTGTAGGGTTGATCCTTTTTATTCGTTATTAATGAACTCTTTTTATTTTTTTATTATTTATATCTCTTCACTGTAACAATTTCTCTTATTTTGTATTTTAAAATACTATAATTTAATTAAAATCATCAACAATACGATATATTTCAATATGGTTAGAAAAGGACATATTGAATATAATAATTTTAATAATTTCTCTTATATATATATATATATATATAGCTAGAAAATTAATTATGGGAGAGTTGGGTGACACTCTCCATCACAAAATGAATAACTCTTAATTTGAACATTAAAATTGAAGTTTTGTCCACTTAGGTCCAAAATTAAACATTCATAAACACATATCACAAGTTTGATTTTTAGGAAAAATTTTAATCTTTTATTAATTAAATCTTATTGTTGGATTTCACTAATAATTCTCTCTCAAACACAAGTAAAGATTTTATTTATTATTCAAACGTGAATATATAATAAGAAATCTAAAAAAAAAAATAACAAGTGATCAACAAGGACAATACTACACAAGCAAAAGAAACAGGGACATCACATGTGTTCCTCACTTAAATTTCCTTTTCTTTGGGAAAGATTATTATGCAAATGTTTGTGTATATATTAAAATCACAATGGAAAAAGAAAAGAACAAAATTAGATGTTATTCATGCATTGAATATACTGATTTGGGTAAAATTGAGCATGAAGAGATGCATTATTCAGTTATGGGACCCTCTGAATGCAATCTTGTCTAGAAAAGAAATTTCAGAGAAAAAGAGTTGGAGTTGTGTGAGAGTGCATCATGCATGTGGTTCTCAGAGAATTATGGAAAGAAGACAAGTGTATTTATTATGTGGTCCTCTCCATATGTCTCAAACTCAGTTAGGGACAACTCCTTCTTCCATTTCTTTAATTATTTATTACCATTATTATTCTTCAATAAAAGACCTTGGTATTTCTAGTAAATTCCTATTCTCTAATATCAACAAGAGTTTTTGGTTATATATTTTTTATAATATCATATCAAATCATATATGTGTGTATATGGATAAATCATTGGGTGTCTTTAGAGATTACATGTTAAAAACACTCTCCCAAATAGTTCAATACTAAATTGAAAATTGAACCATTTGAAGCTGAATCTCTTATTTTCATCAAATACAGTATTTCTCAAAATTTTATATTTATCAAAGAAAAAATCATTAAACTAACTCACTACAAAATATTTGGGGTTGGGTTATTTGTGTGTGTATATATATATATATATATATAGCATATTATTGTGAATATATTATTAGTTAGTTCAAATTTAACCCCAATTGATTTCTAATATAATAACAAAAAATATAAAAACTTTTGATATCATATTAGAAATAAAACCATCACAATGGCCAAACAATTAAAACATTTGACTCTCATTTAGAGATCGAAAGTTTATTTTATTTTTCAATACATGATTGAGATATAAATAAGATGTATGTGTGGTGGTTTGTCCATATTATTAAAAAATTAATAAATATAATATAAATAAAAATATAAAATAGGTTAATATAAAAAGAAAACCAAAAAAAAAATAAAATGATATAAAGCCACCTACCACCTATCACCTATCACCTATATGTTGAGTTCAGTTAACATTCTATGTGCTCGTTTAATATTAAAATCAACAGTTGAAACATCTAAAATTAAATCTTTTATTTTTCATTAAATACGGCTTTCCACAAAATTTTATTTGTATAAAAAAATGTATTAAACTAACTCGCCCCAAGCAATTTGGTGTTGGGCTATTTTGATATATATCATTGCAAATACATTTGGGGTTGGGCTATATATCATATTATTGCAAATACACAAACATGTTGGTTCATATATATTTCACCCAATTTGTTTCTAATGTAATAACAAAAAATAGGATAACCTTAATATCGTATTAGGAATAAAAATATAAACACTGTCGCAATGACAGAGTAATTAAAGCATTTTATTTTCATTCAGAGATCAAAAGTTTGATTTTCTCTCTATTCATAGTTGAAGCGTTAATAAGTATTTGTGTGCGGCGGTTTGTTCATATTAATTAAAAAATAAAAAATAAAAAATATAAACTATAAATTAGGTTAATATAGAAGAAAAACAAAAATTAAGCGGATATAAAGTCACCCATATTTATCACCTAATTAGAAGACATGATAAAGTAATATTATGAATATTTATGTAGCATAAATAATAATTATTTTTTTTCATGTATCATGTCCACATTAGAGTAGGCTTGAGATTGAGAGATAAACTCTCTCTCCTCATAGTTTTTTGAATAAAAATGAATAAAAAGAATATTTTAAATTATAAATGAAATTTAGTTAAGTGGAGTTTTCATGATGCAGATCACATTCATATGTCTATATAAATTTTTTTTTTTGTTAAAAAAGTCATATTTATATGTTACTATATTACATCAAATTTAAGGAATGATGTGGTTGAACCTTAAATTCTAATCCTGCGGCTTTTGTTATCAGAGACATTAACCTCCTCCTCACTAAAGTAAAAACATAATAAATATATAGATAAATATAGAAAACTTGAATTCATGGCGAGACCACCTCCCTGGCCTTTGAGATAATTAATGAAAAGCAACTTTAAATATTTATTTCACTCGATGAATATATATATCAATAAATATAGATAAATTATGTGTTAGAAGCGAGCACATGCGTACTCAAGTTTTACGACACCTGAGGTTCTAACACACCTTTCAATGAGACATAAACACTGCATATAAAAGTTCTAATGCCAATAAACTAAACTGTGATTCACAACGACTTAAATATTAATATTTAAATTTCACTTGTGATTTTATTTTCAATTTTCATATTTTCTTGTCATTTAAAAACATTCAAATTATATATGCCAACTAACTCTGAATAAAATTACAAAAATTAAAAAAAAAAAATTGAGTCCTTATTTGGAGCTCAACTTTATATTCAAAATGCCATAGCTTTTCACAATAACCAATGTCAATAATATAAAAGAGTTTTTCCTTTTTTTTATTTCCTCTTGTCCAAGTAACTATTTAAAGAAATATAGCACTATATTTAGTTATACATCAAAATATGCCTGTTATAATTTCTTGACATTTTTATAAAAATATCTAAATCTTGAAAGTTCTTTCTTCCAAAATTTTTTTAAATGTATAATTAAATTTGATAAAGTACCATTAATAATAATTATGAAACTTTACCCTTAAGAAATCATAATCATACATATATATATACACATACATACATAAATGATAATAATATAATACTAATAGAACACCTATTCTCTTGCCTCATTGCAACAGTCCAGTAGAATAACATTCCACAACTTCAGAAGCAGAATCATGGCTGTCAATGCCTTCAAACAATATATGCTTCGCATGGTTTTTAGTGCCTTCATTGTATCCGGTGTCAGCATCTTCAGTCTCTCATTTGTTGATGCTCATGCCATTTCCCTTTCTAAGCTCTTTAAACCAACTGATGAAAAAAGGAACAACAGCAAGAGCAACAACAGTAACAGTAACATAAGAAAACTAAATGTCTGGGAAATCATCTCTCATTTTTACTGGTACCATAGGATTGCTGAGACTGGTCATTCCTTCATTTGGACAATCATACCTGAAGAATACCAACACAGTTTGAAGGCATATGAGGAGTTTAAAGGACCAAGAAAGACACCTTATTTCATCAAACATCTATTGAACAACCCTTCAGAAACTGCTGCTGATTTTGCTGAAACTTTCACTCGCCATGTCCTTTCCAATCTCGGCTTCCATCACTTGTCATCCTCATCATCTTCCTTATATCCAGGCTGCAATGATTCTCCGGTATCTTGCTTTGAGAGAGTTTTAAGCAAGAGTTGTTTTGCAAGTGAACTTGTTAAAAGGTATAACTCCATTGATTGAGATAATATTGGAGGTGTTCCACCACCATTGATTGAGTTTACTGACTTAGAGAAGAGAGTATTGAGAGGGTTTTACTTTAAACCGGAAGACAACGAGTGGATAAAGCCTTTGAACAATTGGTTCAACTGGTACATCAAGACCATTCATAAAAGGATCTTTCCATCACAAGATTTTCAAGTGTTTGAAGCCACTATTAAATTCATGTTCTTTTCTTTCCTTCATGATACTGCAACTCCTTTTATCAGTTTGTTTGCTATGCTTGGCATCACAGCTTCTTAGGCTTATTACAATGGCTTTTGTTTAGTTTTCTTGTTAAGTTTTTTAATTTGAATTTTTATTATGTAATGTCTAGACTTGAGCCAATGATAATCACTAGAATGAGTGATTTTGAAATAAAAAAATTTATGTTATATATATGTTCCAGCTATTTATGAGCAGAAATTAAAAAAAAAAATCAAATAAAATTAATTCTGAACCATTCCATGCACAAACTCATTTGTTAATAATAGAAAAAATTGTTATTTGTCACCTTAACAATAAACAAACAATAAGATATTTAATTATAAAACTCCCTGAATTTTTCAATATTTTCCATAGCTCGATGATTTTATTATTTTATTATATATATATATATATATATAATAAAGTATAATAGTAGATCAATTGAAAAACATTTCCATTCAAAACTTATTTATCTAAAAATAGAAAATAAAAATGTATATGAAATATTAAATTATATATATATTCATGAATTCAAATAAATCATTAGGGATAATATTAATAATGATAAAAAAAAAAATATTTTATAATCTTATCTTATCATTATCAGGTATATAATTCCAAAAATATTAAAAAAAATATGATTCAAAAGAATTGTTTAAAAAATTTAGACTAGGTATATTATTTTTTTAAATTTGAGTTTAGTGTCTTAATACTGGATTTGGTAATTGTTAATTTGAGTTTAGTTTCTTTTCTCTTGCCTCTGTAGTTTTTCTTCTTGTTTTTTTTGTCTTTAATTCATGTTATTATCGTAATTCTTTTTGTAAGTATCCACTTCTAATGGGTTTCATTGTTTCTTTGTACTTTTTTTTACTGTTTACCTTCATATTTTTGTTCACTTGTCATTTTAATTAAAATTCCAATTTTTATACTTTCCTTATCATTAAAAAAAAAAAAAATCAAATCATATGTTTCAACTATCTATGAAAAAATTTAAAAAATTAAAAAAAATAGAATTGATTTTCTTAATTGAAGCTCAATTTACAATTCAAAATATGAAATCTTTCCATAACCACTAATGCTAATAATAGAAAAGATTTTTTTTTTTTTTTTCTTTCTTTCTTCTGGTTCAAGTAACTATTTAAAGAAATACAAAACTAAATTTGGCTATGCATGAAAATTATACATCCTATAATTGGAACTCCTGAAACTATATATGTATCCCAATAATCAATCCTTCTTGCATATTTAAGACAATTAACTATTGAGAATTTTTAAATATGTAAAAGATATTATTTTATTTAAATTTGAAAAAGCTACCATTAATAATAATAGTTGGATATATATATAAGATGAACATTTAAAATATGCCAATCTTATCCTATTAATGTAGATAACTATATTTAAATTATATTTTATTCAATATTTTTTTAAATACTATTAAAAATAATTTTCATCTTATCATAATTAAGCTTGAGGGATGGCTATTCCTTTTTTTCTTTCTTGCATGAGAATGCTACTATTTTTACAAGTTTGTTGGCTCTGTATTTGGCATCACAGATGTTTAGTAGGTTTATTACGATAGCTTTTGTTTAGTTTTCCTTTTATACTTTTTATTTATTTATTTTTTTTTTGGAACTTTTTACTATATAATGTCTAGATTTGTGATAATGATAACAATAAAGCATGGTTTTGAAATAAAAATTCAAATTACAAGTTATAGTATTTTATGAGTGAAATTTCTTTAAAAAAAATCAAAGAATAGAATATATTCTTTAATTGAAGCCTAAACTTTATATTGAAAATGCAAAGCCGGTCCTACTTAGAACCCGTCCTAATATAACTTGCCCATATTTATTTAAAAAAATATAAAATTATTCTATATACTCATAATAAATAATAGAAAAGTTTTTTTTTAATACAAATGCCACAAGTATTGTCATGAACATGTGAGAATTAAAAGTTCAATCATAAGCCCTTGTCCAGAACTGCAAGCACACTCACAATCGAGAACCTATTATTACTTTATTCAGCAAAACTTAAACTCGGGTTTTAGAACTTTTCACACCAATATTTTTACGGTGGGTCCAATGCTTTTACTACTGGACCAAAACTGGTTGATACTTGTTATTTATTTGTTCTTGTGCAAATAATTATATATTTTTTTAATATTTTAAAATTGTTCAAGGTAGGTCAGACCCGATAAGGAGAAGAATGGGTCCTATCGGGTTTGGATCCGTTTGGCATGGGTGGGCACCATAAAATCGTGCCACGTTGCATGAAAAAAAGGCCATGGTGACATGTTTTGGGGGCCCAAAAAACACTACTTCCTTCAAGGCTTTCATTTGGTTGGGATAAAATAAAAAGATTTTTCTTTTACCCACCAAAATTTTTGATATTGAGAATAGCTCTATAATTTTATTATTTTAATTATATATAACTCTACACTTTATTTCTATTTTACATGCCATTCTAATTGAAACTTTCAATTTTCATACTTATCATTTTAAACCTAAAGTTCTTTCACCAAATTATTTTTATAGAAGTGATTTTTAACTTCTTTAATTTTTTAAGTTAAAAATAATCATTTATTAGTTCTTGCATAAAATATGATGGTAAGATTTACAAGGAGGCCTGGAGGAGCTATATGTAAGTACAACATATATTTGTTGGCAAATATGGAAGACTTCAATAGTAACACATAAAAAAAATATCTATACAAAATTAAAAGTTAACGAATATATATAGATATATATATATATATATTGGTTTTTAATACTCTACAATAATTTAATTAAAATCATCAGCAAAATGATATATTCCAATGTGGCTAGAAAATGACATAATGAACACAATAATCTGAATAATATCTCATATATATATATATATATATATATTACTATATTAGTAATTAATTATGGGAGAGTTAGATGACACTCTCAATCACACAATTAATAATTCTTAATTTGAACATTAAAATGAATATTTGGGAATAGCTCTATAATTTTATTATTTTAATTATATATAACTTTAAATTTTATTTCAATTTTACATGCCATTTTAATTGAAACTTTCAACTTTGGTACTTATCAATTTAAACCTAAAGTTTCTTTCACCAAATTATTTTTATAGAAGTTATTTTTAACTTCTTTAATTTTTTAGTTAAAAATAATCATTTATTAGATCTTGCATAAAATTATGATGGCAAGATTTACAAGGAGGAGTTATATGTAAGTACAACATATATTTGTTGGCAAATAAGGAAGACTTCAATAGTAACACAAAAAAAAAATATCTATACAAAATTAAAAGTTAACGAATATATATATATATATATATATATTGCTTTTTTTATATTCTATAATAATTTAATTAAAATCATCAACAAAATGATATATTCCAATATGGCTAGAAAAGGACATATTAAATACAATAATCTGAATAATATCTCATATATATATATATATATATATATTACTATATTAGTAATTAATTATGGGAGAGTTAGATGACACTCTCAATCACACAATTAATAATTCTTAATTTGAACATTAAAATGAATATTTGTCCCTTTACTCCAAAATTAAACATTCATGAACACATGAAGGTGCCATTCTCTCTTGAATTTATTGGTTCAATTGTGACACAAATCTTAAGTTCTTTAGGGAAAGAAATTATTTTTTTTCTTAATTAGATCTTTTTTTTTGGATTTCACTAATAATTCTCTCTCAAATACAAGTAAAATTTTATTTATCATTCGAACAAAAAATAACATGTGATCAACATGACAATCCTACTCGAACTCAAATACTAAGGACATTGCATGGGTTCCTCACTAATATCTTATTATTATTTATTATTATTTTTTATGATCCTGATAGGAATATATATATATAATGTTAAGAAACCTTCACATTTTTTTTTTTATTGGAATTCGTATTATTTTTAAAATTATTGACTTAAATTTTATGAGTTGTTTTAGAGTCATCTCATCCTTAAAAATAGCCCATAAAAATTAACTTTATGATATATCAATTTGTTGAATTTTATGAATGAAAAAATAATTCTAAATTATAAATGAAATTTGGTGTAAGTGGAGTTTTCATGATGTAGATCACATTCATAAGTTTATATATTAAATTCTTGGAGTTAAAAAAAAAAATCATACTTTATATATTACTATATTACATCAAGTTACCCTGATGATGTAGTTGAAGCTTAAATTCTAATCCAATGCCTTTTGTTATCAGAGACATGACTTTCCTCCTCATGAAAGTAAAACAATAATAATAAATAAATAAATAAACTTGAATTCATGCAAAGAAAGACAAGAAAAAAATTCAACAATGCTTGCAGTTAAATTTTAATACTGATAATAACTCATGACATGCTTCCTATTATCACAACAGATAGTATGAAAGAGCTCCCTTAGTAATCATATATAATCATCAATTTAAGTTTGACGTGCAAGCTTGGCATCGATCTGAATCAATGTCGAGAAAAATAGTTCATCAAATCATCGCTATAGTTTTCACCTTAATATAATCATTCTTCATGCCAAAATATTTCTTTATTCCTTTTTGCCACACTTATATACAGTTTCAGAAAAAAATAATAATAATAACAAAAAAGAATGATACTTTAATGTTTTTTCAATTGTTTAATTTGTTTCATGATCATGATCATGAGCCCCACAAAATGAACACTCTTGATATAGTGATATGCAAGCAATGGTGTTCAACAATGTGGCATGATGTTCTTTGTCCACCCTTCCCATGGCTTCAAGCAATTGGAAGCTTTTTTTCTGAAACTTTTCTGCAATTTATCATCAAATCTCTTGTTTGCATCATGTTTTCTGCTTAATAAATTTGTTTTCTTTGCTTAATTATGTCTTAAGGCATTTAATTCTCTTACAATGACATATATATATCTATATATAGACACATACACAAACATACATAAAACATA
The DNA here is from genome assembly GCF_009730915.1 of Dioscorea cayenensis subsp. rotundata. Lineage (NCBI taxonomy): Eukaryota > Viridiplantae > Streptophyta > Magnoliopsida > Dioscoreales > Dioscoreaceae > Dioscorea > Dioscorea cayenensis. Next base: position 79,794 of record NW_024087337.1, read on the forward strand.
AACACTGCATTGAATCTTTGGTGGTTGGATTATTTTGCAATGGTGTCGGAAAAGAACCAATCGAAACATGTCTGCGTGATCGGTGCAGGACCGTCGGGATTGGTATCGGCGAGGGAGCTGAAGAAGGAAGGTCACACAGTCACAGTTTTGGAGCAAAATTATGAAGTTGGAGGGCAATGGCTGTATGATCCAAATGTAGAGTTTGAGGACCCAATGAGTATTCACAGTAGTGTTTATGCTTCTCTTAGATTAACTTCACCAAGAGAGATCATGGGCTTCAGTGATTTCCCTTTTATTGCGAAGAAAGGCAGGGATATGCGAAGATTTCCCGGTCACAGTGAACTGTTTTTGTATCTGAAGGATTTCTGCCAATGGTTTGGATTGAGAGAAATGATAAGGTTTAATACAAGAGTTGAGTATGTTGGAATGGAGAACATGAAATGGATTGTGAGGTCTAAAGAGAAGAAGAGTGAAAAGATCATTGAAGAGATCTTTGATGCTGTTGTTGTTGCCACCGGTCACTACTCTAAGCCAAGAATGCCTGTAATTAAAGGTATACAGATTTTGTTTGCTTGTTTGTTAATTTAAATTGAATTGAATGCTTAAATGATTTGTTCTTTTGAAGGTATGAATGAATGGAGGAGGAGGCAGATTCATAGTCATGTGTATCGAGTTCCTGAACCATTCCGTGATGAGGTTTGTTGCTATAATTTCTGTTTTCATTGCTTGATTCATTGTTTTCTTTACTGAAAAAAGTTTTTTTTTTTTTTTTCTGCAATTGAAATGCAGGTTGTTATGGTTGTTGGAAATTCACTTAGTGGTCAGGACATATCAACGGAGCTTGTAGAAATTGCAAAAGAAGTTCATATTAGTGCAAAATCACTTCAAGTCTCTGAAGGATTGTCGAAAGTTATATCGAAACATCAAAATCTTCATCTGCATGTGCAGATAGACACTTTGTTTGAAGACGGCCGGGTTTTGTTCATCGATGGTTCATTGGTTATCGCTGATTCAATCATTTACTGCACAGGGTGAGTCTTTAAAACTCTAAAGTTCAAATTTCTGAAACATTTGAATTTAGAATCAATCTAAAAATTATATTGATGAAATTGTTTGTTGGTCTTGCTTTGAAGCTATTCATACTCATTCCCATTCCTTGACACAAAAGGAATAGTTGTCGACGATGACAGAGTAGGACCATTATATGAGCACACATTCCCTCCTTCACTTGCGCCGAGTTTGTCATTTGTCGGCATTCCAAGAAAGGTGAGCTAAAGATCTCAATTAATTGCACACAAAATTAGCAACAAAAAAAACCAGTTTGTACAATTTCTCTAAATGAGATTTACGATGATCAGCTCATCGGATTCCCATTCTTCGAATCACAAGCAAAATGGATAGCACAAATACTATCCGGCAAAAGAAGTCTTCCTTCATGGGATGAGATGATGAACTCAATCCAAGAATTTTATAATTCAAGAGACATTGCAGGAATTCCAAAACACAACACACATGACATTGCAAACTTTGAGGTGATCTTTTATTTACCTATTTATTTCTGCAGAAATTCAAATTAGTCTTAACAAATTTTGTTTATATATCATGTCAGTACTGTGATAAATATGGAGATTTCTGTGATTTCCCACACCTTGAAGAATGGAGGAAACAACTCTGCCTTGCAGCACTGAAGAACTCAGAGAAAAACTTAGAGACATACCGAGATCTCTGGGACGACGACGAAGTCCTCCAAGAAGCTCTGCAAAGCTCTCATTTCACTCAAATAGACCCTGAATCAATTCCCCTCTGAAGCCATGAATCAAGTTCTCATTGATTGTTACAATTAAATTATTTTAAAAAAAAAATCAAGCAAGAAATCTCCATTTTGTTTTACCATATTGCAAGAGATATAAGCACATATATGTACTGCTATTCCTCCTATCAAACAAACACATTTTATTTCTGGCAAAGTATTAAATAAAACATAGTCATGATTCATGCATTAAAAATTGCAAACACACATAAACATAAATACTGAAATACAAAAATCAGTGCTTAAACAATCCTACAACCACTTAATATTCTGCATCTTTCTGAAGTTTACCTTTAAGCTTCATCAGCAGCAACAGTAATAGCAGTTGATCCACCAACCACATTGTATATATTTAGCACCAATTTTAAGTTGATCTAAATTAATAATAGGAGTTATAAGAGTTGGTTCAGTAGCAATATATAGTGGTAATAGTATCAGAAGCATAAGATATATTGTATTTCAAGAATTAATTTCCCAGCCTTGTCAACATATGGACTGATAATTGTGTTCTCAAGCTCAGCAAGATCATAGATTTAATTCACCGAGAACATCTCCGGCAGCATCAGCCACCAATATGGCCTTGTCAATCTTATCAAGTTTTATAGATATATATATATATATATCAAAATGTGGATAAACCATTTAAATTAATAAAAAAACATAAACAACAACCAACCACTTACCACAACACACTTGTGGTAACAGAACAAAAGTTCATGTGCAATCCCCTTTGTTTTAGTGTAATCATTATATATATATATATATATATATAGTGATATCACAGGATATTTTTAGATGATTTATATTTATTTTTAAGGAGATTTGATTGTATGTATTCAGGCATAAATATAACTGGTTGTTAAATAACCATTTTAATTGTTATTTTTTTTATATAAGTAGAATATTTATCTATTAGTTTTTATAGTGTTTTCACAATTATTTTTATTATTACGTCTTAATTATGTATTAGAAAAAATTGAACGGTTCAATTCTCGCCTGAAAGTTAAATGTCTTATTATTTAACAATTGTGTTCATGTCCTATTCTTCATGATGTTATGGGTTTATTAGGTTTGCAATTATTATTATTTTTTATTTTTTTATTATTTTTTAAGAGCTGCATGGTGGCATATTTATCATTATTACTTTGGTGAATCTCCAAGCATGGTTGTGTGGTGGTTATTGATTAAAAATAGTCACAAGCAATCAATTTTATACTTGCCACATATGTGAAAAATAGAAAAAAAAAATAATTATCATCTCTTGGATTTAAAGTAAAATTTGTCACCCTCTTTTTAATAAAAAAAAACTATTTTATTTTATTTAATAAATTATTTTAATTAATTTATCTTAAATTTCTCCAAATTATTCTTTATACAAAATCTAATATTCAGCTGAAACAAAATTATCGTATTTTTAATTTTAAATCATTTATACTAAACTCTACTATTAATCGTATATTTCTTTTATGAGATTTGTAACTCCCAATACAAAAAAAAAAACTTAAATTTGAAAATTTGATTTGTATTATTAAAAAAAATCTAAAGTTTAAAGAGTCCTGTATGAGTAATTCTAGAGATATGACGACTAATATTAAATCTGGAAAAATCCTATAACATTAATGTATAATCCGACAACTTATTATTTCCAACATTTCACTTTATTCTTTTTTTAATTTTTATATGTCTTGTGTTCTGTTTCAATTATATTCATTTCTAGTAAATTCTCATCATCTGTTGGTTTTTCTTTATCTACTCATACTGTTGTTTCAATTAATCAATTGTTTATCAGTATTTATCAAAACTAAATGCCCGTCATTAAATATGATATAGATTATAAATTTAATAAATAATATTTGATATTTTTATTAACAATAGAAGTTTTTTCATATTTAATATATAATATTTGATCAACAATAATCACTTCCTTTATTGACACATGACCTTCTTACTGAAACTGTTCATCTTGTTTACCAAGATTCTAGTTCAAATTTCAACTTATATATATATATATTACACATCTCTATATCTTTAGGTTTTTATTTTTATTTTTTAAAATCTCTTTCTCTCTCTCCTTGAGTTTTTATTTTTATGTTTTTAAAAAAAATCAATCTTTTTACAAATTAATATCTATAGTTTAAAACATAATAATTTTATTAAAAATATTTACAAAATTTTATAATTTGATTTATTAAAATTGTATAAATTATTTTACATAGTATATTTTTTTCAAAAATTTATATGACAAATTGTATCTATCAAAATGAGCACATAGAACAAGGGTGCACAAGGATGGTTGGTTTTGGTTTTTTATAAATTAATTTATATAATATATATAATTATATTGTTAGCTGAGTTTTTCAAAAAATTTATTGTTTGATATCTAATTTTTATAAAATAAATTATAAATCAATAAATAAAAACTTTATAAAAATTATAAAAATTTTATTAATTATATTTTATTAACAATTCATCACCTACCTTATAATTTTTAATTCCGCCACTGCTTACAAGAACATCTACAAATTGAGAATCTACCGATGTCTCCAGAAACTCATTTACTCCAAATCTAGGATTAAAATTACTATTACACCACCTACCCTTCTCTTTTTTCTCTCTCATACACGTTCATATCTGCAGATGTTGAAGTTTATTAATATATATAATATCTACTAATATATATATATATATATATTTAAGTTATAGTCGTCCATGAGGACAGAGTAGGACTATAAAGCAGTGTTTTCAGATCCGGACCAGACCGGGTTGACCCGGACCCGATCTTAAAACCGGTCCGATTCAATGTATAAAACCGGATTTTGATAAAACCGGGGTTGAACCGGCACAGGTCATCAACCCGGGTTTGCACCAATTTTTTTTTTAATTCTTATTTTATTTTTATAATATATTAATGTTTGGGGTTATAATGTAAAATTATAAAACTAAGGAATGGAGAAACTAAGGGAATATTTTTATTTTTATTTTTTTATGAATTTTTTAGTTGTGGATTTCCTTGTGAATATTTTTATGCTTCTCAATTAATTTTATATTAGTTTATTTTTATGTTATTGGGTGTATTTTACATTTTTAATGTGGTGTACTTCAATATTTATTTATATAAAATACTCGCTTAAATTTTTAAAAATCAGGTTTTTATTTTTTTTTTGTTTTTTATTCTTCAATATTTAAATTTTTTAATTATATATAATTAAAAATTATATTATTTTTAATAAAAATTATTGACCCCGGTTCAACCCCGGTTCAATCCGGTTGAACGCCTCGACCCTGGCCCCTATTCTTCTCCGGGTCGATAGTCGGCCGGGTCTGAAAACCTTGCTATAAAGTAAGCAAGCATCCTTCTAGTTAGGCCAAGTTGGGCATTTGTAATTTGTCAGCACTCCCAAAAAAAGATCAGCTAAAGATCTCATTTGACATAGAAAATTAGCAAATATAGATATATATATATATAATTTCCATATAAATATATATATGCTGTACGTCTTATCAAACAAGCACACATTTTATTTATGACAAAATTATAATTAATGCATAAAACATGCTCATGACTCATGCATGAAACACCGAAAATTAGCACACATAAAGACAACTCACAAATGAAACATAGCAAACACACAATACTGAAATACAAACATTAAGTGCTTAAACATAATTAAACACAATACTCATGAAATACAAACATCAGTGCTTAACCTCTCCTCCTCCAGCAATGTGATATTCATCAGCATCAGTTTTAGTAGTAGTAGTGGTTGTTGATTTTGGTAGTGGCATAACATAGTATTCTTGACCCGGTGTAAAATCATTTTCATTTTCATTTTCATTTTTATTATTCTTCTCAGAAGCATCAGTTTTAGTAGTAGTAGTAGTTTTTGATTTTGGTAGTGGCATAAGATAGTAATCTTGACCCGGTCTAAATTCATTTTCATTCTCAGAAGAAGCATGATCAGGATTAGTATTTGATTCACCCGGCTTAGTAGTACTAGTATCAGTTTGATGTTCCTTACCATGCTTGGCATGCCCGGTAAATGGCTCAAGAATATCTCCGGAGGTAATTTTGGTCACTGTGTCAATCACAACAGCTTCAGTTGCATCAAGAAGCTTGCCACCAGCGCTCAGTAACCCACCAGAGGTTTGAGACTTAGTCTCATCAGGATTGGTTGGCTTCAGTATTGCTGAGAAATCCATTTTGGAAAAGATTGAAAGGTTTGAAGTGAGCTTAATTAATTGGCTAAGGAGAAGAAGGTGGTGGTGGTGATGATGAACGGAGATGAGGGTATTTACTATTTATAGAGCTACATGGTGAGATTTAATTATTGAAGCTTAGATTAAAAATTTAAAAAGTTGTGGTTGAGAGTCATGCACGTGATATTTTGTGTTTGTGTGGTGGTGGTAATGCCATGAATATTGTTTGAGATATTGTTGATATTCTAAGAACGTGAGACCTTTGTTTTATGCAATAATGCAATGTTGTCAAAAAAATATTTACTGAATTTGGGAGGATTCTTCCCTTTTTTTTTATAAAATATGGATAAGCATGTAGAGTTGGTACTAATGAGTTGAGTTTTTGACAAACTGAGAAAAACTTCAAGAGAAACACCAAAACAACACAATTAATTAACTCAAAAAAAGGAACTTGCTTTACCTGCAGTATCAATAATGCACTTAGGGAAATCTAACCCTTAATTTATGAAAAATTAAGAGATAAAGCAAGATTGCATAAAGTATATATGTCAAGCTAATTTATTAATAGCAGGATTACAACATGCATGCATGTCTAGCAATTTATCAGTAAACTCATTGCCTTAATCTAATCACATTAATCACTTCAGTTATCCGCTAAGACATGCACTAGCTACAAAATCCATATGGTTAATTAATTGTCTCCACTAAAGCTTGGCCATCAGTTGCCAACGACATGCGGGTCTATTGGTACACGGGTCGCCGATAGAGCTCTCACCGAGTGGTGAGAGTTCGATTCTCGGCTGAGAGTACATTTCTGGAAGTTATAAATAGTGGTTGTGTATGAGTGGTTCCAGCGCCCACGTGAGCGCCGCCTCGTCTCCACTTGTTCCACCGAGGCTTATGCACGTCTCTGAGGTCTCTAGTGGATTCGCCCCGCTCTTCTTCCAAAAAAAAACCACCTTGGCCATCAGTTAAAACATTGTGTTGGATTGCAGTCCTCTCTCAAAGCAATATATTCCAAGGTCTTTAATTAGTATTGCTACAATTTCAATGTGAAGGCTTTAAGTCCATTTTCACAGTGACAGAACTTGTTGTCAAGACAATATGATGAAGGTCAACAAAAATTACAAATCTTAGGCCACAAGAAGATATCTATGATGACCATGAAGCGTCACTAAAAATAGTAATTTTCTCTTAGGACCTAAAGAGTCAAACTACACTACCTAACAATGCTTTCTTTTCTTTTAAGATAATCATCAGAATATAGGATCACTGAATTAAAGCTCAACTAACATGTTACATGTAACCCCCCAAAGGGACCATGCACATGTTGAGTTTATACTCCCAATTTTTGTCTTGAAGCAAGCATATAACCAATTTCTTCTTATGAACCCTTGACTGAAATTTAGTTTAGGAGGAGACTAAGTACTATAAACATTATTTATTTATTATTTACATATAACAAATTTTTATTTTCTTTTATATTAGTTCACCCATATGATAGATTTTTACGAGATTGTTAAACCACCATAATTGATGTATAGAGGTCTATTTATTTATTTATTTATAGCACTTAGCTTTTTTTATTAAAAAAAAATATAACAATAAATATATATATAAATTAAAATTTTAAAGGGTAAAAAGTTAACAGTTAATTGTACCAAAATCTTTAACATTATACTCTCTGGAATTTCAGAAGTCTAGCCTGTAAAGCTGTCAAAGATGATAATGCATAGATGGATGGGTATCATTATCATCATGGTATATAATTAATTATTGGAAACTACAAAAGAATGGAAGGAAATGCCTATTGGTTACGCCCATGATTTTAACCTTTCATTAACTAGTCCTTAACTTAAAAAATAGCTAAACAAACTATTAAGTATTAATTAACTACAAGTTTCAGCTCACAGATGGCATGTCCCATAATTCTCTTTTACTAAGTGAGAGATTGAGGTAGAGGAGGCAGGATTGACCCAGTGAATCATTAGCATGTTTAATTTATAATAATTAAAATATAAGAGCTTATTATAAAAAATGCACAGCATTGATAAAAAAAATCTTTTTAAAAAAAAGTTTTATATTCTATATCTTTTCTCATGAGATTTTTTTATAGTATTTTTCAAGTATCATCAATCGCTTTTGTGGTAGTTAACCTGTAAAGTATTTAACTATTTTATAAGAAGTTGAAAATTAAACTCAATTTCAATATTTGATTAATTAGAGAGCAAATAAGAGATGTGTGGGAGTTTGTCTATATTATTTTATAAAAAAAAAACAAAACAATTTCCAATGTCATTTATCTTATCAAACAATTAAGAAATTTTAGCAATAACAAGTATTACATAAAACATATAAGCATATACACAAAAACAGAAATACTTAGACATTGAAAAACTGACAAAAAAAAAAAATTCAAAAAAAAAAATCGATAAAATAACATTTTAAAACCCTCATTAGTGATACTTAAACTAAACTAAATAAGTAGACACATTTTTAAAGAAAAAAAAAAGTAAAAGGAAATAAATTCTCACTTCACTCGGATGGAGATACCCTGAATCCATTCCTCTCTTAAGCCATTTATCAAGTTCTCACTGCCTGTGTCAATTAAATTATAAAACTTAAAGCAAGAAATTCCCTTTGTGTTTGTCATATTGCTAGAAATATAAACATATATATATACTGTTATTCCTCTTATCAAATAAGCAATGTATTACTAACAAATATGATGAGCATAAAATTCCAAAAATATCCTGAAACAATTTAGAACACAGATATAAATTTTAGATAATGTATTCTTTTTTTTATTTAAAAAATAATAATAATGTGCCCCATGTCCTATACCTTTAATTTGCAACTTTCTTTTCAAAAAACTTGAATCTCAATTTCTGAATATGGACAAGACAGACATAGATTTTTCCTGTCCATTAGTTCAAAGACAATCCTTAAAAGTACTATTTCTAATTTTACTCAGGAGATCAGGGATCTACTAATGTGTGTATAATATATATATATATATATAGAACCATAGTATCATAGGCTTCTCATGAGGATACAAACTAACATTAATAATTGTTACTTAAAGTATCACAGACTTCCATGAGGATACAAGCTTACATAAATACACACTGCCTAAATTAGAGTGAACCAAGATGCACAAAGCCACAATCTGATTTTTCACAAATACAAACACTAATTAATAATAACCAACATAAAATTTAAGTTATATATATATAATAAAAATTCTAACAGGCACAACACAAAACATATATAGCAAGCAAACATAAACACAAATACTGAAAATAGTAAACTCATACATAGATTACTACTTAAACAATCCTTGAGCCACCTTCAAGTATTCACCAGCTCCACTTTTAGGTTCTTCTTCTTCTTCAGATGCAGCAGCAGCAGCAGGAATTGGTTCAGTGGTATCATGAGTAGCAGCAGCAGCAGTAGCAGCAGTTGGTTCAGTAGTAGTAGTAGTAGTAGCAGGAGGAGGATGATCAGTAGTAGGAGTAGTTGAAGGTTTGCCATATGAATGAAGGTATGTCTCAGCCTTGTCAACATACTGACCTATGCTTGTGTTCTTAAGCTTAGCTTGATCAGAGACAGCACCGAGAACATCTCCGGCGGCATCGGCCACCTTCGACTTATCGATCTTATCGGTTTCATGCCGATAAGCTGCAGAAGCAGCATCACTTAGAACCTTAGCACTACCCAGAAGTTCAGAGGATGAAGACTTGCTGTTGTTGTCATCTTCCTTAGTATCTGGATTGACAGCCTTGAGTATTGAAGAGAAGTTCATTGTTTTGAAGAAGAGAGGTTTGAAGCTTTGCTTTTGAGATTTGGAGAAGATGGTGATGGTGATGATGAGTGTGGGGATTTATAGAGTTGTAAATTGGTGATATTTCATTGATTCTTTGTTTGAAGTTTTGTGGATGAGATTCATGCAAAGTGTGTTTGTGAGATATGTTTGTATGGTTGTGTGGTTGTTGGTAATTGAATTGTGACTGTCAAGGCTTAAGATATTGGATGGCATGGGACCCTTTTTCTGTTCATATTGCCGACAGAAATTAAAGTTGGTTACTTTGCTTTAATTATTCATTAATTTAAAGTTTAATGACTTTGACTTTGATCACTTGCTCACCATAAATTACTTTACCATGTGAACTGTGAAGTGAAAGATTGTTTTTATGGAGCCTTTACTTGCCACCTCTTTAAAAAGCAGGGACATAAGTAAAAGCTGAAAATTAATCGTAAAAGTTAAAAATTAATCATTCAACTCATACATCTATTTTACCTTCGTATTCCATAATAAAACTAAATATCTCTAGGATATGAGTCATTTGGTAAAAATTAATTTAAAATCTTTTGGTTTTCATATATCATGACACCTGCATTTTTTATTTTATTTTATTAGATAAAAAAATTTCTTAATTGATTTAACTTAATTTAATTTCTAATTTATTTATACACAATTTTATTTTTAGTGCATGTCATGTCATTAGGCGTATAATTAAGTTAACAAATATATTATACAATTTTTATTTAAAAATAATACATATATATATATATGATTAATTATAATGAAAAATCACAATGCCTTCTATGATTATTGTACCGTTGGCCACCAAAACAAAAACCAGTGAGTTAATATAATCAATTTTTTGGTAGTCCTTTGAAAATTTAATCACAATTTCAAGCAGAGCAAAATATAACAAAAATAAGAAGAAAAGGACCAACACACAAGAGAGATGCAATGAACAAAACAGACAAATTTAAAGAAAAAAGGAAAAATTTTAACAGCTAAGTGTATCAAAATCTTGGGCATTAAAATGGTAGGTTAAGTTTGAAAAAGAGTTACAAATGGAATTTAACAAGTCTAGCAGCCCCTAAAGCTGGAAAAGATAACCCTAAATCATACATTGATGGTATCATGGTGTATTAACCAGAAAACTAAAACAGAGGAGAAGAAAGGAAATGCCTCTTGTGACACCCACAATATTAACCTTTTTACTTGCTAGTGGTTCCTAACTAAATGGGTAGAAGATCAACCATTTGTTAGTGTACATCTGAAGCATTTATGCTAGACCTAAAGGATGTCGGCATTACTGTACATGAACAGCAGGTGAAATGAAACTCCCCAGATCAGTTGCAGATTAGATGAGAGCTGTGGGCACAAGAGGAATTGTCGATAAAGGCTTCACGGCGCCGACCACCACTGTTCATAACATGATTAATTGAGTAATTCTTTGAAAAGCTCCAGCTTTCAGATGACCGATTTCCTTGACTTTGCTCAGGAGTTATTCATCGCGACCTGCTAAGATGACCACTTTAGCAACAAACTAAATAAACATGGACCGGTAATGCATGTTAAAGTCTCCGAGTTCAATGCAGATTGTTTGATAAATTCTTATCTGTTTGTAAGAAAACAAACTATAGTTGTCATACGAAATCAAGTCATTCTCAGAGTATATAAGCAAGTGATAAATAGACATGTATGATATGAACTGATGTTACCTCGGTATTAAAGGAGAGGAGGGTCGATCTGGCGAAGAACGCGAAGAACCTCCAAAATGTGCATTTTGTCTCTGGTCATAAGCTCCCCTGGCGGAAACACCCTCATTGGGTTGTACTTGTACTTCATTCATACTTGACAAACTAACTGACCCTATTGAACCAAATTCAAGCTGCTCGGCAGGAGACCCATATCCAACTCCTTGATTAAATGGATACAGCATCACAAAGGGAGGAAGTGCAGGTCCTGTTGGACTAGCTCCATTTGCATTTAAAGCTGGAAGTGGTTGGTATGAACCATATGTTGTGCTTGATGAGCTATTTGAGGGGTTACTTGACCGAAAAGAACTGGTATGGGAATTGTAGGATGTAATTGGTTCATGCCTATATGAATTCCATGTTTTGTCCGATCGGTTGTCAGTTGCAGATAATCGATCAGACTGAAGGCTTGGTTTCTCAGCTTGAGGTCGACCATAACTTCGGCCAGCGTTGCGTGATTTCGAGTTAATCCAGCTACTCTCCCTGTCAGATCGATCCCTCTGATCAAAATTTTGATTTCCTCTGTGGTTTCTTGTGTTTGAAGATTGGCGGTCCCTGAAAGATTTCTGAAATGGAAAAGGCATACAATAATCATTTCCAAAATCTTGCAAACGATGCAAAACAAAAAGCTCACAGAAATTAAATTTCCGAGTACAGCAGAGTTTCCCAGCTCATTGTGACTTTATCCAGGAAAGATTTTCAATGGATCAAATCAAACAGGATAATGTTAGATTATAAAGGAAAGGATGAGAGGAAGGATAACAAAAAATGCTTTTCAATGAACAAATATATGTATTCCATCATCTAAATAGGTAGCCTACTCTTCTGACATCAACTAAATTCATGTGTCAATTTACACAAACAGCAGGTGAGCATCATCACTTATGTTCAAGCAACCTAAAAGTTGAGAATCATCCATCGATTATATCCAAAGCATTGGCTTCATATACAATATTTTATAAGTTTAAAAATGAAAGAAATCGCAGGAGATTCAAGACACCTTAAGTTCAAACGTAAGGTGGTTAAAACATAAAAAGGCTAGCTAATGAATTAAATAATTAAGATATTCTGATTTTATATTGATGAAATTTATCAAAAGCGGAAAGCAACCATACCTCTTCAACAGGTACTAAAAAAAAATGAAAATGCAGATAAATACACATCACAGGTTAGGAAAACTTACAGGATTCGGCAAGTAGGTTCCAGTACCACGTCGATATCTGGGGATTTCCTCAGCAAAACGCTGGACACCAGAATTCCTACGAGGCCCAGGCTGAAGAGCGGTGACAGGAACCAATCTCGGGCCATAATTTCCAATCTGCGTAATAAGATTTCCATTGGATGAGAATGGTCTACCAGGGCCATCCCATGGGAAATGCCCTTGCAGGTATACTGGTGGGGCATTAGAAGAGTAAATCAATGGCCCTTGTTGGCGTGTGCTCTGGCAAAATCGTCCATATTGCAGACTCTGCCAATGACTAGCAAAGTCACTATTTAGAATGTCAGCCTTATGCTCCTCCGCAAGAATGGGAGCAGTTCTTAATGCAGCTGAACCTAAATGAGCTTCAAACTGATCAAGACTCTCTCCTGCATCAAAATTCTGATCACATGAATTGACATGACCATGCTCCAGCAACTCATCATTATCCACTTGGGTGGTCGGGCCATTGGAATTGCCTGCTTCAGAAGGGAAATTATAGACTGGCACCATCGTCAGGAAGGGAACAGGAGGACCAGTTGGATAGAATGCAATAGGAACCACCCCAGTATTATTATTAACCAACTTCTGCTGCGAACCACTAACCAGTGGTGAGATTGAAATCATCGAGTCTGCACCAGCAATCTCTGCAGATTCATATCCGGGTGACTGATGGCTTCTAGAACGTGGTGAAGCTTCATCATCGGCCTGTGCAGAAAACAAATCCAAAGAATCCTCATGCTGCCACCCACTTTTTGTTTTAGCGGGAACAGAGGTTGCATCTGAAGAAGGTTTCCTTCCACGTCTATCCTTCACTGGCTTGGAGGCCTTGATGGATGATCCATCCCACGAATTTTCAGAAGCTGACTTATTCCTTGAAGAGCCAGGCTGATGGCCAGAAAGGGATCTTGAGTTCCCAGTCCTCTCATTAGCATTATTTTCACTAGTTCTGCTTGTTTGATGATGGAAAGCAGTAAAATCATCAGTTGCCAATTCTTTCTCCTCCCTGGCAAACTTATGATGTCCTCGCACAAAGGGAGCACCCGAATTATTTACCTGTAATGATGCAACAGAGTCGAGAAATCCCAGAGTTGGCTGTTTTTGATCATCAGGAACGATCCTATGAAAACCTCCAGCATCAAGTTCAAACCCTCTATTGGATCCAGCCACGTGTTCATGCCAGAAATGATCATTATCCTCATGATTTATTTCTGGCACACTACAACTTTCATTGCCAGATTCAATTTCTTCTGAATTTGAACTGAGAGTGGAAGTAGGGTAAGCATGGGAGAATTGTGAAGAAATAAGAGCATGAGAGAAATCAAATTTGGGTGCCCATGCTGGGTCTATTAATGGAAAGTTAGTGGGATAAATGCTTGCCAAATTTCTTTGAGCACAACCAAGTGAAGCCAGAGAAGGAGGCAATGGTATAGGAAGATGAGGCATACTAAAATGCAAGGGCAAACGAATTGGGCCAGAAAAATTATGACCACTGGAAGATGCTCCCAAATTGATCAAATCCTGCTGCTCCTGGTCCAATTCCTGCTGTAACTCGATTGCTTCAGCAACAGAACCAAGGTCTCCACCCACAGTTGTGAAGCCAACATCCTGATAATCACTCGAAACACTGTCTAAGTCAGAAGACCGAAGGCTTTTATGAGGGGAAATCTGCCTCAAAGATGATGGATCATCAGAAGATATTCCACTATGGCATCCAGAAGCTTCATAGCTTGATTCTTTTCTACCAAAACTATACTCAGACTTTGTGTGAGCAATCTGATCTTTCCCTGTACCTGGAACTTTGTTTTTATTCCCCCCAAATGACACTTCTGCAGATGAATCAATTAGTTCTGGACTTGAACGTGTCCTTGCAAACTGAAACCTTGCCTGGCCTCCCAGATCATTTAGAGGATAAACAGGCCTGGAATTTTTCTGATTCTTTTCAGCTTGAGAAGACCCTCTTGAACTAGTGCTCTTCTCAACCTTATCTGAAGCCCTGGTGTTGCTTGGGTTGGAGATATTTTGCTGGATTGGAGAGTAAGAAGCTGATGGAGCACTCGTTTTAACAATATTTGCTGACTGCTGCCTGATATTTTTAAAAATCTGAGAAGTCCTAGCTTGAACGCCAAGACTGCCTTCAGCCTGATACTCAACAGGACCCAAACGTTCGCTATTTTTCTTAATGCTTGATGTGCTTCTGGAATTGTTAGATTCTTCTTGCGAACCACTTTTTGAAGGTTGCAACTGGCAGAGACTTGGGCTAGGAGCATCAGGGCGATTACCACTACCATGCCTCTCCCATGTGTTCATGAAGAACTGATTCAATTCAGCAATGAGGTTTTCTTTTGGACAATGAACTAATTTGGCTAGTCTTTTTGCTCCAAAAGAAAAGGCACTACGTATCCTAAAAAAGTTCCCTGAAATAAAAACAAAGATACAGCATGATGTGAGCATGCTTGTTTGTAATTCCTACATAACATCAAGAAGTATGTGGCTCAAAAAATCATTTTCATAAAAGACATAGTAGAGTAATAATAGAAAATGGCAATAAATAAAATTTTTTGTATGAAATCAATGTTGGATAAGGAGCAAACACTGAAGCCATTTGGCGCAATTATCAGAGTCAACTATCTGAGCATCATATAAGAAAGTCAAAACTGGTGCAACATTTCTATCAATATGCATGCAGGAAATAAAAGGCTCCAAACTCAGTAATAGCAAGGTTTCCAAGTTAATTCAGTGCATACTTTGCCATAAAGGAGCACCAAAACGCACGTATAAGAAAAGTATATCCAGTTGAACAAATAGGTCAATACAACAAACAAAATGCATTTGGACAAAATTAAAACAAAATGCATAAAACAGTTTATGAGCCATTAAGCACATTTCTGCAAGCTAATAATTTGATGCAAAGTACACATTCTGCAGCTGCCGCATGTAAGAGTGGTAGTTAAAGTATTTAAACCAGGATTTTACCAATGCCTTATAGTTGAATAACCATGAAATATGTTGGCATCTCGCCTCCATAATAAACCAATAGCATGTCATGATCGCAATGCTATAAAAAATGATTGGAATGTGCAGGCAGTCAACCAACCACATAGAATATATATGGTAGACATAGACATATGCAGATCAATTTAAAATTTGAAAAGCAAAAATGTCATCACAACAAAGAAAATAAAATTAAAGGAATTGATTAAGCCGATATAGAACAGTCATAAGGGAAATCAATTGAAAAGTAATGCATTTAACTTAAAAAACATACAGCATTTTATTTACATTCTTTAGCAGAATCAGATGATGACTATTAGCATGTCATTAGACAAAAACTAGACTAGAAGATGCATTTGACAGCCAACCAGGATTAACTTCATGTATTTTCTAAGAGGAAGTAAAGGTATTCATAAATCATGTTAGTTAAGATGTTGGTGAAGAAAAAACGAGAAACTAAATGCAAAAATGCTAATTAAGAAAATTTTGGTGAAATGAAAAAATGAAGGCATGCATAAGATTGCCTAGAGGAAATTACATAGTGATGGCCGTAATAAAAATCAGTAGCTAATATAAACAATATTGGTGCATTGGTACAAATGAATTTCATTTTAAAATAGGGCCCTTTCAAGGTTGACCTTGTTTAAATTTGAAAATGTACTGAAGAAAGAACTGATCAATCACAAAACAGAATAATGAAGCAAGCTTGAAGGGTCTTGCACTTCATAAAGAAACGACTGATATGGTAGTTTAGATTTCAAGGAAGGAAACCCACAATAAATAAATTAAAACGGGAGGGGAAAAAACCAAAAAATACAAATATTAACGCATGGAGAAAAAAAAAAGTCGAAAGAATAGAGACAACTGTAACAATATCAAAAGGGAAAAGAAGATGACCAAACTGGCACATCAAGTTCAAATTTAAATTTTATTACACATACCTTTGCTGACGCTGCGACCAAGGTTATTATTGATTCGTAAGGGATCAATTACATTGAAATGTTTTGAAATAAAAGGCTGGCCCTGGCTTTCTTGACCTCCTGGGAAAACAGCATACACCATGCTGCATGAATCAAGAAATCCTTTGCTAAGCAATAATTCGCCACCATCGTTCCGAGGTGGTTCCGCTGAATTGGAGAGGAAAACATGAGATTAAAGTTCTTGAGTTTCTCACACTAGCAATATTAATAATCCTAACTTACCAATCATATCAGGCAATGAATTAACTGGAACTGGACCCCAAAGACTCACACAGAACTTGTCCCAATCAAAGTTGCTGAAGAACTCAAGAAAACGATATAGAACCTGAAATTCAATGATAACAAACATGACATGGTCAGAAAATATTAGGAAGTAAAAAGGGTATACAACTAGCAGTAAAGTTACCTCAAGTGGTCCAGCAAACGAATTGTTAAACACATGAAATATATAAAGAACCAGAGTTTCTAAAGCATAGGTGGATATAAGCCCATGATGAGCACCAAGTATACGGCTCTCATAGTAACACCAGGCTTTAATCAATATAATGCTTCGTTTGAAGAGATGGTTGTGATTTATCAAATGGTCAATCTGCCAAAATAAGAAATATATCAGTAAAAGACTTCTATCATATGAAACTGTTCATTATCAGGTTCTGTTACTTCAAAGAGAAATTCAAGACTGAGCTTACCTCTTCAAGGAAACAAAGTGTACACAACCCACCAACCTGATTAAAAGATATATCTACAACAATATTTTCTACAAGACACTTTACTATCTTTACCTGCAAATAGAAATAAGGGAAGACGTCAGCAAATGGAATGTCATTGAAGGACCTTCCAAAGTAAAATCAATTGATACAATGACCAAAAGAAGATTGGTAGGTTCATTGTAGTCCTCAGCTGTTATCGGCGAAACCCAAACTAAGTAATTGGTAAAAAAAAATTCAGGGAAAAAAATATATAGATAGAATGTGAACATATGAAAAAACATTTGTTGTACTCAAGGTACTTTCTGCACCATAATGCATCAGAACTCAAGAAATGGTAAGCCAACTTCAAGCTCAAAGACTAAGAAATCCAAGATGTGTTAAATAAAACAAAATTAAATTATTACACCATAATTAAGTTTTTTAGAGGAAATTGTTCTTCATTGGCTAACACCAGCTCATATATCAAACAAGGACTGAGTAATTGTCAAGATTGATCAACCTCACCTATTGACCCATACATTCATATATCATCCAGAAGATAGTGTACAAGGAATCAAGATATAAACAAACACAAAAAGTAAAAGAGAAAAAGCCCAGCCACTAGGTTTGCAGAAATATTCAGGCCCAGGATTCTCCATGCTACCATCCTTAACTTTAAAATGGAAAATCCAAAATCTAGAGAGTTAAAGATAATTCTGTTCTCTTTACTCAAAATCTTATATTCTTTCATAGATATATTCCGTGAAAAACAAACCATAAAGTGCCAATAGGAAATCGTTTCATGTAGTAAACATAGATTTTCAATCGTGGTTCTATTTTAAGTAACACCATAGCAACACCACATATCATGGAGCAAAATCTAAAAACATGATGAATAACAATTGCAAGTCTGAAAAATATGGGCTCAGAAGTGCATACTTCTGCTTGAATATACTGAACTTCTTTAACATGGAACTCGGCATTCTCATTCTTCTCCTCATTCTGTAGCACGTCACGTACTGTAATTGCCCATGTGTCTTTCAAATTCTCATTCTTGCTAAATGCTGTCAAATCTATGTCTCCATCAGGTAGATAAGTCTTAAGAGGCACAGAACCAAATGTAGAAACCTGATAACAAATCAATTATTCAAAAAGAGTAAAAGCACCATTAAAACATCAATCTAAAAAAATTCAAAAACCGCTCAAACTAATAAGAACAGGAGGAACAACATGATACTTTGCCACTTTTCTTTCTCTAGCAATAATGAGACAAATCATATCAGCCTAGAGAACATTTCAACTAAATCACTCATGAGCTTAGCACATTAATCATTCACGAAAACCCATGAATTGAAAATTTATCATCTGAATGGAAACAAAAAGCCACCAAAGAGCAAGAATTCACCTGACAAGGGAAGCAGTTCATGATAAGTCGTCGGACATAGTCAGCCACAGCATTCCGGCGTTCCTCAGAAGGCCGGTTGGGCTGAATGCAAGCAATCAGCTCCGCTGTTCTCTCTTCGGCAAGAGACCACCGTTCCTCATCAAGCACTCGGGTAACACCAGCAGCATCAGTGGACAAAAGTCCATTGGGCTGCAAGCCACCCGGCGGTGCCCAGCCTCCATGCTGGCCCATGCAAATGCTAGTGCTTCACAGCTAAACTCTGCCGTCTCCAACGCAAGCACACACTGAATCCCCTTCAAAACAATCCAATCCAATGACACAAAGATCACAAACAACAATCTTTCATAATCCACGAACAATCATCAAGAACCTTAAAATCCCAATCTTGACACGATCGCCTTCTCGGGACTCAAGATTCCAACCCTAACTCTGTTGAAACAAATCCAAAAATAAAAAAGGCAAAGAAAACAAAGAAAAAAAAGCTTTGATAACCAAAACCCTAGATACAAAATCAATACGAGAGCATCCAATGATCACAACAACAATAACAGAATCACGAAACCCTAAAAACGAAGCCAAGTCCCCCACGCAAAGCGCTCGATAGAAGAAAACCCCCAAACGCAACGAGGGCTTGAAGAAGACACCGAGCCCTAGCAATGAGAGAACCAAAAAAACCCTAGAAAATGGAGAAAAGTCGGATCGAAACAGCAAAAAGATGACAACTTTGAAGCGAATTGAAGAGATTAGAGAGGAAAACAACAGCGGAATCGAGAGATTGGAAATGGAGAAGAGGAAAGAATGGAAGAGGAGGAGAAAAAGGGGCGAAATTGAAAGACCTCCAAAAAATAATTATTATTATTTTTAAAATAATAAAAATAAACAATAAAATGTTTTTATAAAAATTAATTAAATAATTAAATAAAGCCAATTTTAACGTCTTTTGGGCACACGTGTGTGAATTTTGCGTGTCCCACTTCTTCATAATCACTGCCATTAAAAGCTCGGTGGTTTGTTGATAGTCGGGTTTTTATTAAAATTTTTTATAATTGATAACAGTTCAAATTATTAAAAAAATATATTTTTATAAATATAAATAATAATTATGTAAAAATAATTTCAATACTCACGTGTGTATGGATTCCGCTCTCATTTAGTCCATTGAAATTTGTACATGTTTCTACCTATTTTAACTTTAAATTTTATTACTTACATGCAATTTTATTTACATTAATTTCTCCTCTCCCAAGCAATTTTATTCCACTAGCAAAACTAAAAATAAAATAGTTATTTTAAAAAAAATTATAACCGATTTATGCTATTCTTCTTTTGATTCTATGAGTAAATGCCTTCATATGATGCTTTCATATGATGCTCGAGCTTTTATTATAATTATTTTAAAATTTTATAGTTCAAATTTTTCATTAAATTTGGATAATGAGATGCTAACTTGTGCATCATAGTTTGTCTTATTCGGCCATGAATTACAAGGTAAAATAGTGTTTTTAATTTTTACCAATATGTTTTATGTTATTCTTTATATAAATGTTTTTTTATAATGACTGAGTTTATAAAATAGTTATTTTAATATATTTATGTAATGCAAAATTGGAGATGCCGATGTGTAGGTCACATTGTCTTATTTAATGTATATATATTCTTTGAGCTAATGCTTTCCTAGGATGATAAAGTTTTTAAAATAACTATTTTAATATTTTATACAATTTAATTTCTCATTAAACAAGAGTAATCAGATACATACATCATACTATATCTAATACACGAGTAAATCCAAAAATAAAATTTATTTTTAAAGTTATCATAAAACTATTTATATTATTCTCTTTTAATTATAAGTAAATATTTTCATAAAATGATCGAGCTTTTAATACAGTGGAAATTGGCAAAAAAAACCCTTTAAGTTTGTAAAATTGCCAAAAACACTCCGTTAGTTTTGCAATCCCCAAAATCCCCCTCCTTTTAAACTCTATGTTTTTCAAACCCCCAAACCCTGTAACGGATGTGAACGGAGTGAGTTTCAAATTTTTTGGACGAAAATGCCCTTGCATGGGGAGTCGTGCACTGCACCATCTCGGCGATTTGAGAGAAGTGGGCGGTTTTCCAGTAGGGTAATCCCGAGAGCAATTTATTGGAGCCGCTTACTTTGCTTTTTTTCTCAACTCACGCCTTCGCCTTTTCCATTTCGAAGTTGTCTCTACCGCGAGCCTCCTGTAATTAGCATTTCATCGCCTTTTTCCCTTTCCACCCGGTATCTCGAAGGAGAAGTCCCCCACGCAACTAGTTGGCATTTCATCGGGTTCTGATCTAAGGTATTGAGTATGGTTTTTATGTTAAGCTGCTACATTACAAGAAAGATTTTTTTCGGTTTTTGTTTTGTGCTCCTGTTTTTGTTGGAAGATATTGAAGTCTGCAAGGGATTTCTACTGGGGTTTTTGTTAGTCTCGAGGAGATTTCTACGGTGTGGTTTTTGTTTTGCATTTTTCAGATGTATACACTATCGAAATAGTTTTTTCGATTGTTATGATTTGTGTAATATTTATAACATACATTTCCCCTTTCGTTTGATATGGTTGCAGTTTGACAAAGGAGGTTGACGTTTAAGAAATGAGATGTTACAGTTTAAAATTTGTTGTCTCTGTTTAAGTATTCTCGTCTCTGCTTTAAAAAAATGGGTCTCGTTTAACATGTTATATCTCCGCTTTAATAACCGAGAGTTTACCGCTTAAAAACCTTATATTTCCGCTAAAACTTTTGTCAATACTGCATGTTGAATGTGTTGTTATTGTTGCAGGCTTGTGATTATGGCGGTCAACCTAGTTAATGGGCTATGCTATTTGACACCTGGCTGTGGAGACCTTAGTCGAATTGAAAGATAACATGACCCCTCGACTATCGGGAGATTATTCGAAGGACACCGCTTTGCGCTGCTCATCGAGCTGGAAGCTATATACCAAGAGGGCCCTTCTTGATTCTCTTTTGCAAAGGTACGATGGTCGCACCAATAAATTCGAGGATCGGGAAAGCCTCGCCGAGTTTCGGACCTCAAGATGTGGCCCTCGTTCTTGGTCTCGCGTTGCGATGGCGACGCAGTGGTCTTCGTAAGAAGAAAACCGAGACGCTGCTCAAGGGCGGTATCTATCAAAGACCCTACGAGAGACACAAAGACTCCATCAAGAGCACTCGGTGCAACTTGTTCGACGAGGGAAGAAGAAGATAATTTTGTCAAACTCCTGATGGTGTACCTCATGGGGACAGTCCTCTTCCCAAATACATCATGCTCGGTTCCGAACTGGATCGTTGATTACGTCGATGTGGCCGTTGCCGCTGTTGAGAAGGTCGTTGACTCTCTTCTCGATGAAATCCTCGACCCGGTGGAACCGGCTGCCGAGATTGCGGCATCAAAGATGGACACAATCCCTGAAGATCAAGAACAAGTTAAGGGTGTGTCTACAAATGATGCTGTTGTCATGGCCACGGTTGAGAAGATCGTCGAATCCGTTGCCGTGGCCGACAGTACCGCAGCCAAGCAGGACACAATCCCACCACAACAAGAACCATGTAAGGATGTGTCTGCGGTTGATGCTGTCGCCGTCGTCCCTCAGATCGAGCCGGACACAATCCCACAACAAGAACAACCATGTAAGGATGTGTTCTGCGGTTGATGCTCGTCGCCATCATCCCCGCGATCGAAGGAAGATGCTCTGAAGACCCCGACCGAGCAACGAGAGAGATGATCAAGGCCAATCAAAAAAATTGGACCGGGACGGCTCGGAAAGCTTTTTTTCCGAAGAAGAAGAAATGGGTTGGCTCGAGTCGTCTTTAACAACATCTGAGCGAGGGAGTTGATGAGGATCTTCCTCAACTGCTCTATGGACGGGTAAGTGTAACGTTTTTATGTTATTGTTTAAAGGGTTTCTTATAGTGTTTAACTATTTCCTAATAGTGTTTAATACCTTTATGTTATCATTTAAGTTTTCTACTTATCGTTTAATTATATATAATATCATGTAACAATTGATAATATCATTTAAATATTTACAATATGGTCTTATATATCTGTTATCGTTTAACCTCGAAAGACCGTGCGTGTGGAAGAATGACGCTGCCAAGACCACACGCTGACAGTTATACACGCAGCTTGAGGGGAAGGAGATGGTCATTGATGATGTGATGGACGCTTTCGTATGCATCATACAAAAGTCGCTGAGCAAAGAGCCATATCCTTACAAGAGGCGCGCCTCCATCATCAGACCGCTTGCGCTATTTATGTCAAAGCAGGACGACGCACATGACACAATTATGGCTATGATCGGGGATGCTCTGTCGAACCTCGCATGAAGTTCAAATTGTCATCCTCCCGATAATCATGAATGGTCACTTCCATGTCGTCGTCCCGGACAATGATAAACAAGAATACAGGGCATTATTCTTCATGTCCGGGTACGATAAGGACGCGTTGGACATGATAAGTTCTTTAATTATGTCCGATTAATATCCGTTTGGTATTTAAATCGGTATTCTAATCTCGACTTGCATATCTCGACAGTGAATCTATTCGACCTTTGTGTCGATATGGAGTTCAGCGAGTCGTGACGACAAAAGTACCCACTGCGTGCATCGACATAGAAACCCCACGCCAAAAACAAGGAAGCGTTGATTGCGCCCTCTACGTCATGCGGTTTATCGAGCAATTACTTTGGGGTGAGAAGTTACGGCTACCGCAGACAGACGTTCCTTACCTCAGATTAAGGTATGTTACCCGCATACTTAAGGAGGGGAGGGCAGCCGGCGTCCATGACAAAGGGGGGTCGTCACAAGCGGGTTAAATTTTGTTTTTGAAGAACATGTCCTGTATATCTGAATGTCAATTTTGTTTTCGAATGTAAATCTGGACAAATTCAATTCATTGTTTTCGTGTTCGAAGAGCATGACTTGTATATCTTAATGTAGATTAAATTTTTTGGGAGGTACCCAAACTTTGACTTTGTATATTTTCGGTATCCCAACTTTGATTTAGATCAAAACGGTTACCCAGCTATGATTCTTTTTCACCGGCAGGCCACCCAAACAATTCCGGCCCATATGTGCTGATGTGGAGGCCGGTTTTTACACACTCAGCCTTTGAAATCCAAGTCATTATGCCACGTGTATCTACCACATTAACAATAGATCACATCACCCAAATTCTTTGCCAATTCAAAGACACCAGTCATCTACATAAAACTCAATATTCCTCTTCCTCTTCACATCGTCACGGAGATAGGGTGAGAAGAGAAGGTGGAGATGGTGCACAACCACGACAAGGGAAAGAGCGTGCGCTAGCGTTGTCCATTTCATGGAGGGTGAGCAAGGTTGCTTTCTCTTTCCTGACGAGCAAGAGTGGTCCACAACAAGATGGATTTGTCCTTAAAGTCACCAACGAGAGATTGCTGGCAAGGAAGACAAAGGGATTAGTTGGTGGCTTTGTTATTTTTTTCATTATGTTTTTTGGTACCTTGAGGGATTTTATTTTGTAATTATTTTTTTTTGTGTAATTTTGATGATGGGTTTGCAGGATGTGCATCAAGGGTTATTTTTTCATCTATTGATGTTGTAGATGTGGTTGTTGTTTCACGTAGGTGTGCCTATATTGTCTATTGATTGCAATAAGTTTTTTTCTTTTTCGGTTGTATTAGCAACTCTGGTTGTGCCTATATTGTCTGTAAATATCTTGATGTTTAGAGTTTGTGAAACATCTGCAGCTCTACTTTGCAGGCGACCACAAGCTTCTCTTCCTCGCTCACGACCAAGGCTAACACCGTCACCTCTTCTTCATCACTCTTCTCGTTTCCAAAACCAAACAATGAGGAATGTCTCCTTCTTTCATTCTCAAGACGAAAGGGGCTTTGTTGACGCGTGGCGAGCACTGATCGACACGTGAGTTTCTCCATGGCTGACATGGAATTAAGGTATTTTACTGACGTGGAAATTTATTCTAACGTGGCAGAATGACTTGGATTTCAAAGGCTGAGTGTGTAAAAACCGGCCTCCACATCAGCACATATGGGCCGGAATTGTTTGGGTGGCCTGCCGGTGAAAGAGAATCATAGCTGGGTAACCGTTTTGATCTAAATCAAAGTTGGGATACCGAAAATATACAAAGTCAAAGTTTGGGTACCTCCCAAAAAATTTACTCGTAAATTTTGTTTGTTTTGAATTGTAAAGCAGGTTAAATTCCATTCAGTTTCATTTCATTGTTTAATTTACGTTCTAATTGTGTACATTTCACTTTCATTGTTTAAATATACTATATATCGTTTAAACATCAGTTGAAATGTTTCAAATTACAGTGTATCCATTTAAAATAACAATGTCTCTGTTTAAATACATTCAATTCGTTGTAAAGAGTAAGAGTTTAAATATAGAAAGTTGTCCATCAATACACAATGTTTCCCTATCATCGTCGGCTTATTTACAATGCCTAGCTCGCGATCGTTTCATCAGAAGATCTACATTGTGACCGGATCCATGGCGGTAGCTGCAATGTAACTCGCTGGACATCAAACGCTTGCGACTCGATCCTCTTTCGTCTAGGCCGCTCGGTCGACTTCGTCACAGCGGTGATCAGAAGCGAAACTCACGATTTTCGTCCCGAAGGCTCGTCATCGTCGGGTATGGGGAATATAGCTTCCTTGTACGCCGGTTTGTAATTGTCGACGGTGAAGTACCCGCTAATAAATCGATGTACGTTGGTGTGCATGCGCATTATCTGCGCGTAGCGTGTTTTGCAAGGGATACCATAAACTTGCCACCTTCGACATGAACAAGTTCGATGGCGAGATCCACGGAGTTGCTTCTGACCGGTCGATCACTTCATAACGATCATCGACACAACGACCAACACGAAGATTTCGGCTGTCCTCAACAATGATCTCTACCTTCGAATGTATGTCTGGGCATAAATAGGTCTCCCATTTGTTCGCTTGTTCACGCCGGTTACATAACATGCGCATCAACTTGAACCTGGCAAATAAGGTTAAACAAAGACAGTGATGGTTAAATAATTCGTAAACATGGTTAAACATTATTGTAAATATTTAAACGAAAGGATTAATATTTAAAGTCAGAAAAGTTTAATTAAACAAAGATTGAGAATGTTTAAAGGGTAACACTAAATGTTAAGTGTAAACCAACATTCGCAGACCTTATAGAGTCGACCATTTTCGTCACCGGTAAATGATGAGCTTCCTTGATCCAAGCATTGAACGACTCCGCGACGTTTGGATACATCTCACCCCAACGATCACCTCCGAACAGATAATTCGACCAATGTGCCATATCCGATTTATTAATCAACCAGTGATGAGCTTTGGGTGATGTGGCCTGCAGTTCATTCACAATAATTTTCCCTTTAATATAACTATCTTAATATTTCATATAATTTAAAGTTTCATTAAAAATTTGGCAAGGGATGCTCGCATGTTGATCAGTCACACAATGTATTATTTGGCACCAAAGCCAAAAATAAAATAGTAATTAAGAAATAATTTAGGGATCCTATGTTAATTTTATTTTAAAAAAAAATCTCATTAACCTATTTACATTATTTTCTTTTAATTCTCTAAACAAATGTCTCTGTTCTAAAATTTTGTATTAATTATTTTAATATTTATGCAACTCAATTTTCCATTAAAAAGATTTAATAACCGAGTAACTAACTCATAGACTAGTGGTTTTCTACATTTTTTGTGTTTTAGAGTTCTTGAGTTCAAAAACCTCTCAAGTACAATGCAAAAAATATAAAATAAAAATGTACTTGTCACCGATTTATCAAAAAAAAAATTTAGTAACTAGATTCTAACCCATGTGCATTAAATCATGATTAATGGAAAGCAAAATTAAAGGAAAAAATTGTCATTCTATAAATCATCCATCAATCTCTTTATTCACTTTTTTGACCCTATGAGTAAATTTGTTCACATTGTGATCGAGTTTTTACTTTTTAAGATAACCATTTTAATACTTTTTTGTAAATTAAATTTCTATGAAAAAATCAATAACGAAATACCAATACACAGATTATAAGATGTCTTTTTTATTTAGTATGAATGCCAAAAAAGAAAAATAATAATAATGTTTTATTATATATTCCTATTGAGTTGGAATATGTGTGCAAGTAAATTTGATTTTATTTAAGATTTTTTGTATAATTTGTATGTCAAATTCTCCTTTAAAAAAAATTAAAGGTCTGTTTGGTCATGAGGTTAATATCATAATATCAACTAGACAGTCTAGGATCACTTTATAATTTTTTTTTTTTTACATAATTCAATTATCTAAACAAGTATATTTTATAATTTTAAGAATTATTAATATTAAAAATAATTGTCAATTATTAAAAAAATAAAAAATAAATATGTACTCCTCCATTTCATATTAACTGTCACATATTGTCACCTTTAAGAGTTTTATTATCATTAGCTATTTTTTTTTAACTTTGTTCTTTTCTTTCTATTAAGAGTTTTAGAATCATTAATTATCTTTTTTGCAACTTTGCTTTTTTTCTAGTTTAGAAAGAGATGTGCATTAATCAAAGTAAATAACTCTAATAAAAAAATATATATTTTTTAAAAATTTTAAAATATTTAATGACAATATTAATATTAGTGCAAATGTCAAATATAAATATAAAACATAATGGTAATATTATAACTCAAAAAACTGAAGTTAAAATACACACACACCGCATTAATTTCTAATTACTAATTAGTCAAAGATTTTCACTTAAAAAATTCCTACTCCAAGATTTTCACTTAAAAAATTCCTACTAGCCACTTTAAAAAATTTATTTAAATTTTATAATAACTCAAATTGTTTCTAAATTATCAATATATCATTATTTATTTTTTTGACTTATTGTCTCCTTCCCTTCAAGTTCAAGGGATCAATTGGAGCATGGAGCATGTTAGCCATTCACATTGCATTGGAGCTCATCCGCATAAAGTAATAAAATGTTAAAAATTTTAAAAATTTCTCCAAGTTTTTTTTAAGGTATAAAGTATATTTGAAATGACTTTTTAAAATTTATAAGGTGTTTGTGGTCCCATTTCTCTTAAATATAAATGTTATATCATAAAAATAAACAATGAAAAAATAAATCTAAAACTCTACCAACCAAGATTCTTTGCTTCGGTCACTTTGCTTCTTATATGTATAATATCTTGACTACTTTCATTTGTATCCATTATAAATTTACTAAAAAATAATTTGCTATATTTTTTCTAAATTGGTTTTATTTTATCCCATTGAATAAATATTAGTATTTTTAAGGATAAAATAAAAAAAAAAAATGGTTTCATAGCAAAGATTAGTCATTTAAAGCTTTCTTACAAATATTTCAAAATTTTAGAGATAGCATAAAATTTATGCGGTTAAAATATTATGGAAAATAAATAAATAACAAAAAAATATCATCCAAATTATAAATAGATATACAAGAATTTTGCTTTAGGTGTATATGTAAAATTTTGTCCAACGAGATCAAAGTTGTGACCCTCTACAAGAACTTCTAGATTTTTTTTTTATTTTGTTAGAAAAGAAAATGATCAAATTTTAATCATAAATTCTAACCAACTTATGTGATTATCTATGAAATTGCTCATACTTTCCTTCTATGGTTATATGCATCCCAATATTAAAAAAACAAAGCTAAAAGATTTCTTTAACGGTAAAAAAAATCTATAGTTTCTGAGGTTTTTTGCTTTATGTTTGTTTTAGTTTAAGCTTTTATCTTCACATCTTGTCTGTATTTTCACATGATTTATCTCCTTTGTAAAGTGTTCCTCTCTAGTTTTTAATGAAACATGGTTTGTCCAATTCTTTAAAAATAAAATATATATATATAGAGAGATGTAAAATAAGTCATTTAATTAGGTGCGTGAATAATAAAATTGTTCATTTTTTTTAACTATAATTGTTTCATCAAAATAAAAAAAATGCAAAATTGGAAGTTATTTTCAAGATAAACAAATCTCAAAGGATTTTTGCTGTCTTGAACTGTTGTATATAATTTATATTTAAATTTTTTTTTTTACTGAATTGAAAAATCATACAAGCAAATGTAATATTTGAAATCATTAAAAAGAGTTTAGCTTGTGGCAATAGAATACAAGCTAATGGGTATCCATAGATTCCAATAAGAGTGTCATTTCATCAACAAGATATTGATTATATTATACAAAAATATCATTAAAGTAAAACTTATCAAATGAAAAAAAAAATGTAGAACTTTTTCTTTGTCCACTACTTAGTTCTTGTCTCTTTTTATTATGACACTCTAAGATAAATGTTTTGTTTAATGTGTAGGATTAGATTTTAAATAAGTAGGGTTATACCTTTTCACTAAGATGGGACAAATTAAAGTTTGTGTTTGATTAGTCAGGAGTGAACAATCCATTAAAATTAATAATAGCAAAAACTCAAACAAAACCCATTAAACAAAGTCCATTATCACAAAGCATGGAGAAGAAATAACTAAAATAATAATAATAATAATAATAACAATAGGGAAAATTCAAATGGGAAAAACACAAAAAGAGTGGAAGAAAATGATTCTATTATATTAAATTTAATATAATAAATATAGTAGTGGTGCCTTAATTTGCAACTCATTTTATCCAAATAAAAATCTAAAATATGCTTAATCGGTTATAATTCAATAATTAGTCGAATTAATATAAATTCATTATAGACCGTGGTTGATTTTTATTACTTTTTAATGCAATTTAATCATCTATATTCTCATTGACGTCCTTTCACTATTATTAGGGACCTCAAAAAAAAAATTATAATTTTAAAAATCACATAACTCATTTATGTAAGTTTTTAATCAAAATCAAACTTAATTTGGATTATGAATTTTGCTAGTAAGAATATCTTCAAACATTATCCAAAAGTTATTAAAGTGGGATCATATGATAATTTCTTGTTTAAAGAAAAGCTTTCATGCCAAACACTTGCAAGCAAGTGAATTAAGTGATAATTTCTTTTTTAAATCAACTACTATTATAATTAAGATTAATTAAGATTAATTAATAACAACAATAAAGTCCGACATGCCACCAAAGCCACAACCCTAACATGTCCAAAAAATGCCACCCAATTTCTCTTGTCGGTGCATTCATCACATGGCCCCCTTCCAACTCTTTTCTCCCAAATTAGGGTTTCAAATTGAACAAATCTACCCATCAATTCTCATTATTTATTTGCCAAATCTTCAATTTTAACATTTAATTTCAGATATTTTTCCTCAAATGAGACAAAACTAACCAACGGTTTACAATCAAATTATTTCTAATTAAAGTTTTTAGATATCACATTCCTTTCAAAAATTTGGCATATTTTCATTTATTTCTTTGACATTTTATATCTCCCATTGCTTTCAATTGCCTTCAAATCCCCTCAATTTTTTTCCCCTAAATTTTTATTTTTATTTTTTTAACTAAAAAAAAGGAAAAAAAAAAAGGTATCTATGGGCCCATCTCAACCGTCCATTAATTAACACCGGTAACACCATCTTAATTAAAAGTTCTCGAGATCACCAACACCGTCATCCTCACATGTTCTCACAACCACCAAAGCATCACCCACTTAAAATGACAATAATACCCTCCACATTAAAAAAAACAAAAAAAAAGAATATTTCTCTTCTGAAAACGAAATACACTAGACTAATACATCAGACACAGTCAATCAATCACAGCCATTCAAATAACAAATCAACGGTACAAATCAAATTCAACAACTATAAAAACAAAACAAAAATTAACCCAAAAAAAAAAAAATCAACAACCATCATCATTTCACACAAAGACCAGGGGCAAATCTGGAAAACAAAAAAAAAAGAAAGCTCATCAGAGAATCACCGGAGAAGAAGAATTCCAGCGGCGGCGACGGCGGAGAAGAGACCAGCAACAGCAGCAGAGAAAGAAGAAGAGTAAAGAAGAGAGAAAGGAGCAGCAGAAGGGTGGGAAGGAGGAGGAGAAGGAGGAGGAAGCTTCTGAACATTAATGGCAACCTTCATTCCCTGATAACAGTAACCATAGCTACAAATAAAGTAGTAGTGCTTGGTTTCATTGAGCTCAAAAGCATAGCTCCGTCCTTTGCTATAGTTTCTAATGGGGTTTGACGCGTCGCATTTCTCGTATGATGTTTCATCTACTTGAACAACGTCTGCCATCCCTGACTGGTAGTAGAACACTGCGTACGTAAACCCCATGCAATCCCATGCATACATACATGCATTAGGGTTTATATATGTGTAGAGAAGATAAGGATAAAGATAATTGAAGATGTATGAATAGAGATATACCGAGCCAGTCACCGAGGTAGAAGGGTTTGTGTTTGTTGACCCAGGTGGTGTAGTTGACGCCGGGATTCCAGCCTTTCTCATCGCCGACGGTGAACTTGTTGCCGGAGATAGAGAGGGAGAAGGAAAGGAGGAGGAGAAGAGAGAGGAGAGGAGCCATGGATGGAGAGAGGGAGCACATGGGATGGCAGAAGGGGATTTTATAGAGGGGAGGGGAAAGGTGGGGTACG
Source organism: Dioscorea cayenensis subsp. rotundata (assembly GCF_009730915.1). NCBI lineage: Eukaryota > Viridiplantae > Streptophyta > Magnoliopsida > Dioscoreales > Dioscoreaceae > Dioscorea > Dioscorea cayenensis. The sequence goes on from NW_024087337.1 coordinate 111,217, forward strand.
TGGAGCACATGGGATGATGCTTGGTTTCTATTTCTTTTGTTATGGGTTTTGTTTTTTTTTTAAGGGGTTATGTCTCTTGTGGTGAAGTTTGGTCAAAAGTTTTCAAGTGTTGTACCTTGTGTAAGAGAGTTACTGAAGTAGATTGAGTTGCTGATTTGCTTTGTGTTTTTGGTTGAGTGATGGTGAAGTTTAGTTGAATCAGTTGATGGTTTTGATCAAATTAATGATTTGCTAATTTTGTTCACTAAAAATACTTGAAATGCATAGTATAGATAAAGAGTGAATTAGTTAGAGAGGTTGGCCAAGCCAAATAGGGTTTATAGTCGGCATTGGCATTAGTTGAATGACGGTAATGTAGTGGTATTAACAGATTCCCAGTTGTAGCTATGAGATTACAGTCAAACTCTGTGTGATTGAATGATAACGTAAAAACTTAATAATTAATTTTTAGTTTATGCACATATAATTACAAAAAATATTGGGTAAGATTGTGAAAGAGAGAAGCAAAGATTCACTGACAAGGGGGAGAAAAAGATGGTTCTATTGAGCATCAGATGTTAAGAGACTTAAATAGATATTGTTTATATGAATTAAAAATTAGTTGGATGTATAATTTCATGTGAGAATGAGGGATTGATTAATAGTTTAGTACTAATAATAGAGTTACAAAAGAAATGATTAATATATAGAGAAATGTGTAGTGTAGTTACTGAAAGCTGGGAAGTAGTTGGCTTTTGACAAAGTTGGAGCACATGATCAGCAATCTCACCACTGATTGAGGAAATAACAGTTCCCAATATCACTTTTCTATACCTTTAAAAAAGTTTGTTTACTCACACTATATATATTTTTTTTTCATCCTTTTATTTTGCATTATTATTATTATTATTATTATTATCTCTAAACCAGAAGCTCAAAATTAATCTAGTGCGGTCCTTCCCTAGAGGTCTCCTCCTCTAGAGTTTATGTAGTCCGTTTTTATTTTGACATCACTCCAGATGGTTCTTTTTATTTTTGTTTTTCTACTTCAGTCTCTATCATTATTTGTTGTTGTTTTTGTTGTTTGTTTGAATTGTATTTTTTTAATTTAAGATTATGATTTATTTATTTTAAAATAAAAATAAAAATAAATTAGTCTAAACTATTACACCCTCATTTCCTTTCTTTTATAAATGCCCACTTTAAATGTTTTAGTGATGATTAAAAATTAAGTAAAATTAAAAATTATATATATTTAATTTACTTTAAAAATAAACTATTTATAATAGAACGGGGAGAATACATGAAAAACAATTAATAGATATGTTACTTACACAAAAAAATTAATTTTAAAATTATTTATTTAAGCCATGCAAATCTCTGTCATTGTGTTTAACTAATTATTAATTCATCAGTTTATTATCACAACAAAAATATTTAAATCGATTATAAAATTTATAAATTCAAATTTACAGATTTGATCCAAGTCTTAATATTTTAAAGTGAAGCAATTCAGAAAAATTCATGAACAAAATCTAAATATTTTGGTACAATAAATGAGTAATAAAGTAGTGGGTACATTAAAAAAGGAAGCACGGAAATAATTAATTAAAAACCAACTAAGATAAGCTGTAGATAATTAAAACAATTAATTAACATATTTTTATATTGTTAATAGAGAGAAAGATGAATATAATATCTAGATAGAGAAAGATAGTTAAATGAACGGCTGAGATCAAATTACCGACCAAGCCAGCCACGTTTATTTGTAATCCAATGGATCCATATACATAGTACATTGTGCGCACCTGACTTAGGTCCGTAATTGATCCGTTCCAACCACGTTTTATTTTTTTATTTTATTTATTAATTTCATATTTAACACATTGGTTTCATTATGTTTGTCTTATTATTTAAAACAATACTAAATGTAGAAAAAACTTTACTTAAACATATTTTTTTAGCATAGTTCAAATAAGCTCGTATATAATTTACATTATTTGTTTTGATATTAATGCTAATATTGTTTGGGAAGGGTCAATTAAATTTATGAAGAATTAAAGCTTTTTTCATATTTTATTTCTATAAATATTTATTTTGTTGTAATTAAAATTAGAGCAATTTGAAAGCATGTGGATTGATTTATGAAGCACTTTCTTATGTAGTAAAAAATTTTAAAAGTTAGATTAAGTCATAAATATATTGTATATATTCATATTATATAGTTTGATTTCTTTTTTTAGGTTTTTTTATGAATATATATATATATATGTATTATTTTAAGAAATCATTTTCATGAGCATCTCATTCCATATTGATGAGTTTCATTATTATTTATATATTAGATCGGAAGAATTTTTGAACTTTAATTTTTCATTTGGTTAATTTTAGATAAATTTTTTTTCTTACAGATGTGACAAGCTCAATTAGTCTATTTATTGGAAATTGATCATTTAGACAAACTCAATTTTAAATGATAAATTTTCACATTAAAAAAACTTTGAATTTGGTTTGGGAGGATTTTGGGATTTTTCATTAGTATAGCTTTCTTAACCTTTTTGGACTCTCATATGATTCTTTCCATTCTTGGTAAAACAATATATTTATCCAATAATATCACATTTAATTTTTAGAAATTATCAATAATGACAATAGTATGTACGTCAAAGAAGAAAAGTATAATTAATTATTAGATAAATTAAAAAGAAATTTAAAAAGTAATTAAATGTGAGTAATTTTCCTGATCTAATGAAAATCCACTGATACATTTAATTTCATTTTCTTTTTTATATTATGTTTTATTAAATATGATCTGTTATGTCAAATATATATATATATATATAAACTGTATAAAAAAATTTCAAACCTCAACTCAAATATTAAAACTTATTATAGTCCTTTACAATGGCTCCA